>NW_028158122.1:0-114381 GCF_964263955.1 Coregonus lavaretus
CACTTGGATGTGAGGGCCACATGCCTGGAGGGTGGCTGTGTTAATGGCTCACCTGGCTCACTGCCACCTCCTGCCAGAGGCTGTGAGCCTGGCACGGGCACAGTGGGCACAGAGAGGAGGGCAGCCTCGCTCCAGCTGCTGCCCAGGTGACAGAGGCTGCCTGGGGGAAGGGAGGGAGGGAGGGAGGGATTAGAGGACATGGTGGGGTACAGGGGACTGGTGGGTGTCCTGCCTGCTGGATTAGAGGACATGGTGGGGTACTGGGGACTGGTGGGTGTCCTGCCTGCTGGATTAGAGGACATGGTGGGGTACAGGGGACTGGTGGGTGTCCTCCCTACTGGATTAGAGGACATGGTGGGGTACAGGGGACTGGTGGGTGTCCTGCCTGCTGGATTAGAGGACATGGTGGGGTACTGGGGACTGGTGGGTGTCCTGCCTGCTGGATTAGAGGACATGGTGGGGTACAGGGGACTAGTGGGTGTCTTGCCTGTTTCGTTCGGTACTGTGTAGTGGTTGGGAATATGCTCGCTCAAGGATGACAACACAGTGTCACATGCTAACACATGGCTGGCACACCCACGCATGGACACACACACACACACACACATTACTATCATGATCTTTTATTATCCAGTAATTACAAATGGACCCCTCCCCCTCCATCTCTGTGCAAATGTCACAATTAGTAGCCTACAATATTAATAAATAATAAATAGCATAGCTATCTATCTGTATTTTAAATTGGCGCTAGTAATCGATTGTAACTCTGCGGTCTATTTTCTGTGCTCTTGTAAACCCAACCACCTGCTGTAAAACTCCTCAGAACACAGCAGTATAAAGCTCTGTTCACTGGTGATAAATTCAAACGCAGCGTCTGTCCTTATAGAACACTGAGCCAGCGTCTCCCTCTCTCTCTCTCATCTAATCTCTCTCTTCCCCATCCTCCCTCACTCCCTCTCATAGTCTCTCAGTCTTCCTCATCCTCACTGTCTTTTCTCCCCCTTCTCTCATCCTTCGTTCCTCTCTCTCTCTCTCATCCTTATATCTCTCCCCTCCTCTCCTCCCTCCCTCCCTCCCTCCCTTTCCATCTCTCACCTAGCCACCATCACACAGCACTTGGCCAGCAGCCACGGCCGGCTATACACCCAACATCTGGGTCTGTCTGTTCTGAGCGGAAGCCAGAAGAGCCCTGGGTCTAAACAGATGTAAGCCGCCAGCTGAGTCTGCCTGGTCTCCGCGCTTCAGATCTGTTTGAATGTCAAACACGCTGGGGTGCCAAAACCACCTCGTTGGCCATCGCATATTATGTACTATCGAACAAAACGTTCCAATGTATGCATGAATCCGTAATAGCTAGGAAGAAGATCATATATGGATATGGCAAGGTATTATGGGACATTGTTTGTTTTCGGGTCAACAGGTTGTTTGTTTGTCAAATGCACAAGCGGTATTTGCATTTGAAATAGTGGTAGGTAGGTTGGCAACAGGCTTGTTGCCCGGCTAGTGCATATTATATATATATATATGTACCATGAACAAAATGTTCCAATGTAAACATGCAGAGTGGTTAATGAATATGTAATAGCTAGAAGGGAGAGTTGAGAGATTATCTAAGAATATATTTTAAGTATATATTGTATGTATAAATGTATATATTTTATGTATATATATATATATATATATTTATATGTATATTTTTTGTATATTTATATGTACAGTATATATTTTCTATGTATATTTTCTGTGTGTGAGAGAAACCATGTCATTGAGATACATTATGGGTAGAAGGTCTACAAGATGTAGAGTATTCAGAGGAAGCTGAACAGATGACACTAACATAATTTAATATACTAACAGTATGGCCCTCCATTAGGAGGTGAGCGGTTGTTTTCTAGGTTGGACGTCTAAGACCCTAGTACACTAAATAGGCACTAAGCCACGTCAAGATCTTCACTAATAGTCAAGATAAGATCAAAGTATCGTTAAGGTGAAAACCGATGAGCGTCTAGTGGCCATAACGACCTTGTCGACGACTGCCTGACCACAGTTTTACCGCCTGATGCTGCCCCTCTTTAACCGTCCAATAAAATATTAATTGTATGATGTTTGCACATGGCTACTGCTCCCCCTGGCCCATGCCATCAGCGACGCCTGCCTACGGGTGCATGTTCCTGTCACGACTTGAGGAAACGGTGGCGGCTGGCAGCGAAGCCCCATAACCGTTAAATCCTGGATACGGTGATTAAAGCGAGGCTGCATCTGATGCTAGTAAAGACTTCACGCATGTCACCGATGCTGGCCTGATGCTGCTTACAAATCTTCAGTATGGGCTGGGTAGTGTGTGTTTATTATGCAGAAGTGTATTTATGCTGTAAGGATAAGAACCAACTGTGCAGCCAATGGTTGAAGTGATACAGTGAGAGCCAATACATATAGGAAATGAATCCCTGGGGAATGAAGGAGAAGAACCAAGCAGACAGCAACTGGTTAAAGGTCCAGTGCAGTCAAAAACATGATTGTCCTGTGTTTTATATATACTTCCACACTATGAGGTTGGAATAATACTGTGAAATTGTGAAAATTATGATAATGCCTTTTTAGTGTGAGAGCTGTTTGAAAAGACTGTCTGAAATTTGAGCCTGTTTTAGTTGGATGGAGTTTTGGCCTGCCAGGTGACATCATCGGGCAGTAAATTGGTTAATAGACCAATAAGAAAGAGAGTTCCAAACCTCTCTGCCAATAACAGGTAGTTTTCAGTTTCCCCCTCCCCACTCAGACCACTCCCAGACAGTCCTATCAACATTGTTGCTTGAGAAATTGCCCTTCGCTAAGAAGCTATTTTTGTTTCTTTTTGACAATTTTACTTGAAAACAATCACAGTAAGCTACTTAATTGTTACTCAGAAACAGAAATAAAAATGGCTGCATTGGACCTTTAACTTATTGTAAATGTTATGAAAATACCTTCCTCCACTCCCAAAAACGAAGATTGTAGGCCTACAAACAATTACATCAAACAGTTAGGCATGAAAACGTTCAACAGCCCAATGAACACTTTGCCAGTTGTCTGTCTATATCAACCTTACAGTACTGTGACTTTGGGAAATTGCTACGCTAATGCTAACCGTCATGGGTAACAACAAAATGGCCACCGTAGATCCTGAGGCATGGAAACAGCAGAAGGGCGGAAAAAAAGAAAGTTGCCTCCGCTATCATAATCTTGCATGTGGAGCTAATTCACATTTTAATGTAAACATTAAATCTGGCTGTCCCAAGGGTACCTACAAAAGCTAATTTGCATGATTAATTACCTACACCAGAGACATGGCGCTGTAAGAGCGTTTACTGCATCTAATCCCCCATACAGTAGATAGATACACCATCTAATCGCAGAGTGCAGGTTTTGTATGAGCATGGTGCTTACAGTATCCTTTGCTTCTTAACTCTCCTCAGTTAGGTTGGAAACTAGGGGAAACCCTCAATCAACTGAGTTAGTAGATGAAAACAACACGACATCATAGCATTCTTTGGTATGTAGCCTATAAATCCACTTCTGAAACTTTGAGAGAATTAAATAATGTCTCTTTTGAAAGCTGAGGTTCCCTGGCGAATCGCATTTCACCACAAAAAAAATTATGCAACTGGACAAAGAGGGAGGCGGTAATTCAGGACGGCTTGTTGTTGAGTCTCAGCGGACATGTTTGCTGCCCGTCCGTCCCCCCCCCCCAAACCTCCTTTGCTTTTCTTCATCTTCCGGAGGCCCAGTTGGAGCTTGAGACATAAATGTCTGAGAGAAGGAGACAAAACTGTATCCGTTTCCCGCCGTCTCTTCTCCCAGGCAGATTGCTAGCATATGGACTGGTTCATTACGACTAATACAGTATAACAGAACGTTGCTCACGAGGCTCGCACACAATGCGTCGACAGTAATTATAAAGCATTCATTTCTAACGAGCCACCAAGCCACCGAATCAGCTGGCGAGGCTCCCGGCAGTGCACCAAGTCTCCCCCCCAGTGAGAACAACAGAACCAGAGAGGGGAAAATATTGCCATCAAACGCCGGATCTTCCCTGCCTCCCTTCCCCATCTAAAACTGCCTGAGGATTTCTGCTATGCCATTTTAAAAACTTTATTACAAAACTAGAGAAAGGAAAAGCATTAAACTTTCATGCTCTTGTTTTCATTCTTGCTATGGTTTTTTGTGTCACAGGTTTGAAGTTGGCCTGAGAAGTTATACCCTTCAACAAGCTGTTCCTTTAAAGAAAAACTGAAACTACACAGATTTCAGTCCCCACCTAACCATTCCCTCAACCTGTGACATAAAGTCCAGACCTCCTGGCAGATGCCATTGTGTACTCACATAAAGGGACGCTGCACAAATAACAGCTAACGGCCATACTAAACCCAGAGAGCTCAGGAACACAGCCATATGCCACCCATTTCAAATGTTCATGGATCTCACTTTCACCTTCATTCAAAACATGCATTATAATAACTCCACTGCAGAGATATTGAAGCCTGTATGAATGTAAAACTGTATACATGTAAACCACAGAAAGTGCCACCGTATAGCCTGGTTTGCCTTCTTTGAAGCAGTTGGGCCCATTTCTTTGAATGGTTTGGCATGAGTCATCCAAAACTTCAACCAGTGATAGACTTTCTCCTGTCGTGCATGAGGAACAGACAGTTCTGGTGAGTAATGGTTGCATTTTTCAGCTTGCGTCCATTTTCTCCTTCAGATTCAGCAACAATTCCAGTAAGACTATTGTGTGAGTAACAATTGTGACCAATCTTAGAAGACAACCTGCCCTGAAAATCGAGAAACAACATAACTTCCTGGAAGATAATGATTTAAAGACAGAAAATGTTCACAGAAGTGATGCGATTATCATGACGTAACTATTTGTATAAATCCACCAGCTTAGGAAGCAAAATGGCTTCCTGTACAACGTTTAAAAACCCAAGAAGATAAATATGGAAGAAAGACATGATATGTTCACTATATCCATAACAAAACCACACACTGAAAATCTTTACTTCCGTGTCCTGTCAGAGCCATTTCTTAGCTCACTGGCAACCTATGTTCCAGTACATCAATCCTCTGTCCTCCATCTTTGGAATCTCTATAAGAACTGGTAGAAACAGTATAAGAACTCTACAGAGATGGCTGGATGACAGTGAAGTCCTGACGTGTGAGGCCCTTTGTCACGATCTGTAAATGACCACTGAGCTTTTCCTAACGGGCAAGCCTTCTAGTTATATTAAACCAGGATAGATTCTCTGGGGAATTTACAGCTGGAGGGTCCAGTCTCTGCCTCCGCTAAGGGGAATGGCTTTTAAGTACTACAGACAAACTCTGAAAGAAATGTATGAAGGCCATGCGTATGTGATGGGAGAGTGGCGTAAAACCCACTTGGACGAAGGATCGGGGATGGATGGAGGGATGACATCAGAGGAGGAGAAGTAGGGGATTGGACAAGAAGAGGATGAAGTGATGACATCAGAGCTCTGAGGAGAAGTAGGGGATTGGACAAGAAGAGGATGGAGGGATAAGTGGGTGAAAAGAGAGGTGAGTTTTACCCAAGAAACTCGCCAATTAGCAGTAGAGGGCTGAGTCTGACATGTACAGAAAGTGATTGGTGATTCTTTTTGATGATGTTTCACAAGAACATTCTGTTCAACATTCAGATGTTGTCTGTACCACTCCCAAGTCCCACCATTAATCATCAGCCAATACTTTCTTATTTAGAGAATGCTGATCAACAGCAGCACCACCGTGGTATATCTGATAGGTTTTTGTATTTTGTATTTTTATTTTTTTCAATACTAATTTGAAAGAGAGCAGTTGTTGGACTCCCAAAGGCGTTCAACTCGTTATAAGAGGGAGTGCTTTGAATACCAAAAGTTACTGAATCAACAACACTCTTTAGAAGCCACTGTCAGCATTATTGACGGAATCACAGTTAAAAGTTATTATTTTCTCTTCAGATATAGATATTGACAATAGACGCTACAACGTGTATTTCTGCATTTTGAAGTTGTAATGACTTTCACCAAGTTGTAGCCAAACTCAGAGGTGTGACAGACCAAAAACGTTTGCTTTTTTCTTGTGACCCAAACCCATCATTTAAGTCCCAAGTCAGCTTCTATTGTACCAACCAATAGGTCATAACGGTCACGCCTACTCCCGCTCCCTCTCTCCAGCGCTCAACGTCGCTGGTCTACTAACCACCGGTCCTGGCAACCATCATTACGCACTCCTGGACTTGATTACCTTACCTTTATTTAGCCCTCAGTAGCCTCAGTCATCAGGCAGTGGTCTAAGGCACTGCATCGCAGTGCTAGCTGTGCCACTAGAGATCCTGGTTCGAATCCAGGCTCTGTCGTAACCGGCCGCGACCAGGAGACCCATGGGGCGGTGCACAATTGGCCCAGCGTCGTCCAGGGTAGGGGAGGGAATGGCCGGCAGGGATGTAGCTCTGTTGGTAGAGCATGGCATTTGCAACGCCAGGGTTGTGGGTTCGATTCCAGTATGAAAAAAACTCACTAACTGTAAGTCGCTCTGGATAAGAGCGTCTGCTAAATGACTAAAATGTAAATGTTTGCTTTCATATTCAGTACGCATCTCCTGTTTTGTTAATTTGCCTTTAATCATTGTTATTAAACTCTCCTTCTGCACCTGCTTCCTGACTCACTGCGTATTCGTGACAATAACCCAATGGGAAATACTGATGCGAAAACTCCAAAGCCATTGCAACACTCTAATCATGTGACAACATGGAGAACCGTTTTGTTCTGGATTGATGAGATGCTTGCAAACGTTTGTTTCCACTGTAATATTTCACTGTGCTGGCCACATACTCTTGTCAGAGGAATCTCACAGAGGAGCAAGACTGTCCTATTCATCTCTGTATCTCTCATATAGGAGTCCCTGGCACTGCCCGACTCCCTGCCAGCCACAGCTCGGAGCAGCATTCTATGATTACAGTCAGGCTCTTCACAGGCCAGCTCATCAGACACTGAATATACTACTTGGGGTCCTTCTTTGTCTATTTAAAATTTTAAGTGGCCCAGCATGGGAGTGTCAAGGAATGAGAGAGAGAGAGAGAGAGCAAACTAGAATGCTATTTGGCCCTAAACAGAGAGTACACAGTGGCAGAATACCTGACCACTGTGACTGACCCAAACTTAAGGAAAGCTTTGACTATGTACAGACTCAGTGAGCATAGCCTTGCTATTGAGAAAGGCCGCCATAGGCAGACCTGGCTCTCAAGAGAAGACAGGCTATGTGCACACTGCCCACAAAATGAGGTGGAAACTGAGCTGCACTTCCTAACCTCCTGCCAAATGTATGACCATATTAGAGACACATATTTCCCTCAGATTACAGCGATCCACAAAGAATTCGAAAACAAACCCAATTTTGATCAACTCCCTTATCTACTGGGTGAAAAACCACAGTGTGCCATCACAGCTGCAAGATTTGTGACCTGTTGCCACAAGAAAAGGGCAACCAGTGAAGAACAAACACCATTGTAAATACAACCCATATTTATGTTGATTTATTTTCCCATTTGTACTTTAACTATTTGCACATTGTTACAACACTGTATATATACATACTATGACATTTGAAATGTCTTTATTCTTTTGAAACTTCTGAGTGTAATGTTTACTGTTAATATTTATTGTTTATTTCACTTTTGTTTACTATCTACTTCACTTGCTTTGGCAATGTTAACACACGTTTCCCATGCCAATAAAGCCCTTAAATTGAATTGAAATTGAATTGAGAGAGAGAGAGAGAGAGAGAGAGAGAGAGAGAGAGAGAGAGAGAGAGAGAGAGAGAGAGAGAGAGAGAGAGAGAGAGAGAGAGAGAGAGAGAGAGAGAGAGAGAGAGAGAGGGATGAGAAAGAATGCAGAGAGAGAGAGAGAGAGGGGATGAGAAAGAATGCAGAGAGAGAGAGAGAGAGAGAGAGAGAGAGAGAGAGAGAGAGAGAGAGAGAGAGAGAGAGAGAGGATGAGAAAGAATGCAGAGAGAGAGAGAGAGAGAGAGAGAGAGGATGAGAAAGAATGCAGAGAGAGAGAGAGAGAGAGGATGAGAAAGAATGCAGAGAGAGAGAGAGAGATAGAGAGAGAGAGAGAGAGAGAGAGAGAGAGAGAGAGAGAGAGAGAGAGAGAGAGAGAGAGAGAGAGAGAGAGAGAGAGAGAGAGAGAGAGAGAAAGAGAGAGAGAGAGAGTACAGTACAATACAGTTTCATCCTCATATAGAAAATGAGAGGATTAAAACCCCCGCCGTCCCTCAGTGCTGTAAACTCCTCACACATGTGTATCCAACTCTCGGCTCACTATCACCTGTTTGTAGCTAGGGCCGTACAGTAAACAGGCATTTAAAGGAGAGACGGCGGCGAGTGTAAGCATCATCTGCTGAAGAGAGAAAGGATCCATTGTCCATTGTTAACTCCTCTTTATCTCTGACCATTGTGGATGAGAGAGCCCCATTGAGGTAGGTGAGCGCCTGCCAAAATGGCTGCCTTTTTGTTTACAAATCTCATTATCCCCTCTCCCCAGGAGCAGGGCCTGAGTAACTACACGAGTGTGTGAAGAGCACTCTCCTGGCACGGAGCTAATGCTAGCCAAATGATATTATGACTAAATAACCGTGGCTGAACTTTTAAATACACCATTCTCTCCAAAAGGGAAGCGGTACAGGTGAAAGCCATTTGAGTCGGTAGCGATTTTGCACCCGATAAGGGTAGCTCTGACAGTGCCAGAAATGTCTACTTCTTTCGTCGTTATTTAAGGCGCCCAGCCAGAGGATGTCACCGTCTAAAATCCAGACTATTACTCTACAAGTGGACGACATGTAGAATATGAGTAATGAAAATCGGGTAAGCCACGCGACAAACCTTCCAGGGAAAAGAGATGATAATAACTTGTCCCAGTAAAATCCTGGCAAAGTATATGTTTACAAGAGGCTGCTGCTTGTGTTCACTGGAGGAGAAGAGAAAAGAGCGTTCTATTGATGTCACATTGTGACACAATGGGTTTGGGTTGAAATGCAGATATGGGTTTTTCATGTGGCTCCACGGTGGATGCATTTCCCTTTCAGATCTAGTTGGTAGTATTCACGTTGAAGAGCACTGACTGCACAAGCATTTCGCTACACTCGCAATAACATCTGCTAACCATGTGTATGTGACCAATAAATTTGATTTGATGGGATTCCTAGTGGTTCTGGATATGATAAATGAGACAGTGTATAGGATAAATAAATCTGGTGCAACACATATTTTCTCTATGTTTTTGTCCCTAATAAACTTAATAAATTAAAACATTTAAAAAAGTCTCCCCACAAGGGAGGAAAATACCGTAAGAACCTTAAGGTTATCGGTTAATGACCCTTAAGGATCTCATAAGAGTAATGGCATAATATAATGTAGAATGTAAGCATATAGACTGTTGGGAGATCCTATACGGTACTGTGTATACACAGATTAGTTTACTGTCAGTGGCCGTTATGGAAGGCCAATGAAGTTCACTTGGAAGATGTTGCCGTTCCGTCATTGCATTGTGCTTGGGAGTGAACGTATGTCCTTATCTGCAGTTATCTGTACATTCATCAGAGTCTGCAGCTATCTGCATGACTCACACAAGAGAACACAGAGTTTGTTTTGCTTTTGAAAGATCCAGCAATTGGGTCCTCGACACAAATGCCAGATGGTAACAAAAGTCCAGGGTTGTAACCTCTACTGTCTACCTTCTCCTTCGCACGACGCTGTTTACTCATCCGAGATAAACACACAAGAAGGTTTAAAGTCAGCGTGAAAAGCTTTGGAGTTTGTTTTGAGATGTGGTGTGATATTAAAGGCTGAGTGCTGTGTGCGCCCGTCCAGGGTGGAATTGTGGGAGCTATTATCTTTCTCTCGGTGCACTTTGATAAGGGAAACACATTAGGTTTGCAGCTCGCTCCTGAACGTGTAGACTAAAAGCCTGGGAGGCCTTGTTGTTGTTGTTGGTGGATGTGGAGGTTTGTTTCTGTTCTCTAACGATGCAGCACATTCGACAATGTGCGTGCTTTTCTGAATGCCGCACCACCGTAGTGAGTTCGGGTTGCCTTCAATGCCAAGCAAACCTTTCAGAAAAATACACTGATTTACAAGAAAGACTCTCGAAGAAAAGACTCTTATGTTCGCACCTTTGTTTAGTGGGCGTAACCCTACTCCTCTTCTCCTTGCCCAGCTTGGTGTACTCAGCTTCAGTGCTCTGAATGGCAGACTAGTTCATAATGTATTGACTTTGTGCACTTCTCCGTGCAGAACGGCAGAGGGGGAAAATAAGGAAACTGCTTAGATCTCGACTTCTAATGAAAGCCAAAAGTATGACAAACAATTCTCGGCGCATCCCGGCCAGAGGACGGAGGAATGAATCCCCCAACACACGCTCATATTCCTTTCGCATTACCTCAATCTATTTCAATATGCATTCTGTCGCCGTGGATAAAGTCATTACCAAACGTGTCACTGCGCTGACAAGAAACTGATGGAGAACCAACCCCCAAAAACAACAGAAAAATACTATAATTCCACTGATGTACGTAAGTTATGGAGCAATAATAGAGAAGAATATACACACGGTATCGCCTTCCTGTCAACAATTAAATTAAAAAGAACTACTCCGAATCAATAAGACCTGAAGTTCTGGGGGGCGAGGCAAGAGATGGACAATGGAGTAGAATACCAAGGAGATCTCAACGAGGTTCTTTTGGTGGTCTATTCTATTTGACTCCCAACTCCTTCAGTTATATTACCAGTCACATTATTGCATCGATTCATTGTCATTGATAACTGATGCCTGCAATGAGTTGTTTTCTTGGTTTTGTTGCCACGACACCCGGGGCCAGAGAATGAAATATGCCATGGGTAATTGGATTTAAATGGAAACGCTGACCTGTGTGGTGTGGAGGCGTGGGAACGGAGTGTGTAGTGTCCTGTTGGCGGAGCGGAGAGGGAGAGAGAGTCTTACAGGGAGTTTAGACAGTCATTAACATGCCTGAGGACTTCATTAGCCGGCCTGATTACCTTGTGCATCAAAGTGACAGCTAGGAAAGGGGGGAGCACACACAGGTGGTCAAAGACCTTCTGATCCAGCACAATGCTGCTCTGCTCTAGACACAGCAATCCTGTTTCAGAGTACAAAGCACAATCTCCTGTAAAAACTCAACAATGTTATCATCTCTGCTCAGCAACAGTGAGGAAAAACAAAATGCAAACGTTAAGGTCTGCTTCCAGGCGAGGCATAGATAACCATGTAATAGGGATGTGCCATGTATAGCAATATATATATTTTTTTATTGATATGATTCATTTAAGTATCATACACCTACCGGTGCCCAGCCCACATAGGCTTACAATACACTACAGAAAAGGGAAAAAAAAAGGTCAAAATTATAAGCATACAATAATCACAGCCAGTACACTCCTGAGTGGCGCAGTGGTCTAAGGCACTGCATCGCAGTGCTAACTGTGCAACTAGATCCTGGTTCGAATCCAGGCTCTGTCGCAGCCGGCCGCGACCGGGAGACTCATGGGCGGCGCACAATTGGCCCAGCGTCGTCCAGGGTAGGGGAGAGAATGGCCGGCAGGGATGTAGCTCAGTTGATATAGCATGGCGTTTGCAACGCCAGGGTTGTGGGTTCGATTCCGACGGGGGGGCAGTATAAAAAATAATAAAAATATGTATTCACTAAAACTGTAAGTCGCTCTGGATAAGAGCGTCTGCTAAATGACTAAAATGTAATGTAAATGTAGTTACCATCTAGCCTCACTACATGTATATTCTTTTATACAGTCACACAAAGACATGGACAGTGGAAAATGGCCCAAGATTAAAATCCGGGAATAAGAAAATCACAAAATAATCTATACCACAATAACAAACGGTTTTGTAAAACTGGATATTCAACGAATGGATTGTACTCTCTTTCTGCCTCTTTCTCTCTTTCTGCCTCTTTCTATCTTTCTGCCTCTTTCTCTGTATCAGTCGTTCTCTTTCTCACTCTCAAACTTCCATCCCTTCTTTCTCCCCACATCTTTTACTCTTCAACTCTTTTCCTGTCTGCAATTGTTTTGGTCCATCACTGTGTTTTCAGTGCTCTTTGCCGCCTTTCCACAGGAGCTTGCTGATACCTAAATTACATGTTTCTCCACAGCTCCTTAGCTGGGCTGTCAGCTCCTTCTTTGGGTTAAAATAAATATCTAGCCTTTTTCCCATCAGCAGCCCATGATATCATGCAGTAAAGCCCAGGAGGACTGAGAGGGGAGAGTCAGACTGTTTTTGAAGATACAGAAACACAGTAGAAGGGAGAGATGAAGAGGAAAGGAGTGAGAGAGCAATAGTGGAATTAAAAAAGACAGAGATTCAGATAGGGGGATAAACAAAAGAAGGAAAGAAACACAGAGAAAAAAAGAAGATAGAAACAGAGAGAGGTAATATATCAACTAGCTCTCACAGTCTCGAGTCAGAATTAGAATCCATGTTTCACAAACGTTACATTTCGAAGTTGTTGAAAACATCAAATTCCGACTGTTTGAGGTTAAATCTAGGCATTAACTCAGATGTTTTAAGGTTAAGGTTAAGTTTAGGAATTAACTCCTAATGGTTAAGGTAAGGTTAAGGTTTGGGATAGGCTTAAAACAGACATCTCAAAAATTACCTTCAATCGCTGGATTCGAACTTGCAACCTTTGGAATCAGAGCAAGATGCTCAGAGCGAGATGCTTACACCCATCCACCATCCTCACCAACAACACCCTAGCAAAACCCAAACTGACTTGAAGGTAACAGCGCTCACTGTTGCCCCTAGTGGCCGGTGTCCACGTCTTCTCCCGACGTCCTCAGACATGGATGGACGTCGAATACCGACTTGTATCATGGGATGACCTGACTGAATATAGGAGGCAGCTTGCTGCTTGGAAGGACAGTGTGACAGAGATGGAGAGGAGGCAAAGAGGAGTTTCACAAAGAGAGGGATTAATGGAAGACTAAAACCAAATGGGCAGAATACCTCGGACCCATCGCAAATAACACCCTATTCTCTAGATAGTGCACCACTTTAAAGGTAACAGGGTGCCATTTGGGACACAGCCTCCCCATTCATCTGCTGCTGTAGTAACTACACATTCATGACCATCTAGTACTAATGAATCAACATGCTTATAAACATAGTACATCTACATCAAGTTACATCCTATGTGTATAGTCGATGTTTCACACGTAGTCACACTGTCTGCTGCACTTCTACCTGCTACACACACACACACACACACACTCACACAGACAGACACACACACACACACACTCACACAGACACGCATACAGACACACACACACACACACATACACACACCCTCACACAGACACACATACAGACACACACACACTCACACACACGCAGGCACGTGTACACACACAGACACACACACAATCACATACACGGAAGCACACAAACACACACTCGCCGGTGCCTGGAGCCAGCTGGTTACAGTTCCCTCTCTGCCTCTCCCATCACAGAGAAGGGCTTTTAGAAGAGGCTGATAGCGGTGCCGATGTGCTCCTTCACATTTCCCATGGCACATCACAGTCGTGATAAAGTCTGTGTGATAGACTGTGTGTGATGGAGTGTGTGAAGAGGGACTGTGTGTGAACAGTGGACTGTACTGAGTATGTCTCTAATCTCCACAAGGTGTTAGCTTGAATTGCTGTATACAGTAGCTCATGCTGGAGAAATTGGTTTGTGAGTGGGTGTACGTGTGTGTGTGTTCCCCAGTGACCACTGTCATCTCCCATCTCTCCCTCCCTTCTCATATCACCCTCTCTTATGGGCTCATAGCAACATCATC
Source organism: Coregonus lavaretus (assembly GCF_964263955.1). NCBI lineage: Eukaryota > Metazoa > Chordata > Actinopteri > Salmoniformes > Salmonidae > Coregonus > Coregonus lavaretus. The sequence goes on from NW_028158122.1 coordinate 13,900, forward strand.
CCCACCCTCCATAATCGCTAGAGGCCAGAGCTGAGGTACACTAGGAATCATTAGCTATGTTGTAATTGCACATCAGATTGGCCCAGAGATATGAATACCAATAAGGCCCTGCATGGTGACGGTGTGTGTGTGTGTGTGTGTGTGTGTGTGTGTGTGTGTGTGTGTGTGTGTGTGTGTGTGTGGGCGCGCAGCCTGGCCTCAGAGAGTAGACGTAACATAGTAAACGTAAATCCGAGAACCTCAGATTAGTATGAGATGTAACGTTTGGTGTTGTTACATAAGACAGAAGGTTAATTAAGGCAAAAAGTGTGATTGGTCAGGGTGGATGGGGTGGGCGTATAACGAAGGAATGTGGTTGGTCAGGGTGGATGGGTGGGCGTGTAACGAAGGAGGGTGGTTGGTCAGGGTGGATGGGTGAGCGTGTAATGAAGGAGGGTGGTTGGTCAGGGTGGATGGGTGGGCGTGTAACGAAGGAGGGTGGTTGGTCAGGGTGGATGGGTGAGCGTGTAACGAAGGAGGGTGGTTGGTCAGGGTGGATGGGTGGGCGTGTAATGAAGGAGGGTGGTTGGTCAGAGTGGATGGGTGAGCGTATAATGAAGGAGGGTGGTTGGTCAGGGTGGATGGGTGGGCGTATCATGCGAACATCTAACAACCCAAAGGTTCCGCGTAAAAATCACAACTTTAGCATTTTACCTAATTAGACACGTCTTAGCATGTTAGATAACCCTTCCCATAACCCTAACCATCATCGTAATCCCTCACTTTAACTCAAACCCTTAACCCTAACTTTAACCCTAACCTTAACCTCTAACCCTAACCCCAAGTCTAGCTAACGTTAGTCACCTAGCCACCTTGCTAATGTTAGCCACAACAAATTGGAATTCGTAACATATTATACATATTGCAAATTCGTAACATATTGTACGAAATGTCTATCCATCCACCCTGAGTCACATTAACTCTACCCACATGTACATATTACCTCAATTACCTGGACTAGCCGGTGCCCCCTCACATTGACCCCCCTGGATATAGCCTCCCTACTGTTATTTTACTGCCACTCTAGTTATTTGCTTTTATACTTAAAAAAAAAAAAAAAATGTTGGTTAAGGGCTTGTAAGTAAGCATTTCACTGAAATGTCTACACCTGTTGTATTTGGAGCATGTGGCAAATACATTTTTTGATTTGATTTGAAATGGATGATGGACATCCACAAATGTATACATACAGTACCATAAATCTACAACTGGTTGGCGTGTGCATTCATACCGGTATGTGTATGTACCTGAGTGAGTTTGCTTGTGTGTGTGCATGCATGCAGAAAAACTACATCAAACTATTTCTGTGTGTGTGTGTGTGTGTGTATGTGTGTGTGTTTTTGCTTGTGCATCTGCCAGCCTCCCGCAGCCACCACCCACCAGCCCATCAGGGGCCTTTTTTCCTGCCCCCATCCCCCCTGACGTCCGCCATGGCTGGGTGGCATCTGAGTCCCGTTGGCCCCGACCCCAGTGTCTCTGGTACTCTGCCCGCGTCCCAAATGGCACCCTATTCCCTACATAGTGTACTACTTTTGACGAACTCTGGTCAAAAGTAGTGAACTAAATAGGGATTAGGGTGTCATTTGAGACGCAATCCTCTATTATTGGCCACTGGGAGTTCATCACCGATTAATGGCTGTGACAGTGCATGGGCCCACTGGTGGCGGCAGCCCAAGAAGACCAGGCTCACCGGCGGGGCCCTTAGCACCTGTCATGTCAGCAGATACAAATAGGCCTTAATGGCTCGGTGGAGCTGATTGCCTGGCTTAAAAACCCTGGGAGCTAGCAGGGACCCAATTGGAACAATAATGTAGGAGCTATGAATTGCTTGGGGTATCGTTCTCTCTCTGGGTCTCTCTCTGGGTGTCTCTCTCTTTCTCTCTCTCTGGGTCTCTCCATCTCTCTCTCTGGGTCTCCCTCTGGGTCTCTCTCTCTCTCTCTCAACATCTCACTAGGTCTCTTCATTTTTCTCTGTTACTTTCACCACACACCCTATTTCACTCAACGCATCCTTCTCTCTCTCTCTCTCTCTCTCTCTCTATATATATATATATATATATATTTCTAACCACCCCCTCTATATCTCTCTCTCTCTCTTATGTCTATCTACTAGGGCTGTGACAATACCAGAATTGCAATATTTATTCCATGGCAGAAATGAAAACAGGAAGCAGACGTTACTCTTTAGTCCTTTTTCAAACCTGCTGTATGTAAAGCATTGTGTCCTATAGCTTGGAAAATAAATATTTGTGACTCTGGATGACAACATAATGATGTTTGTTTCCAACATTAGGGCTGTTTTCCTAAAGAAGTTCAATCTGCTTCGTGTTTTGTTTCCTTGTCATGATACTAACGAGTATCGCAAGACTGGTATCGTCCCAGCCCTAGTATCTCCCTCCCTCCCTCCCTCCCTCCCTCCCTCCCTCACATAAATAAATCAGGATTGAGTTATTTTGAATCCATATTCAACTCTTCTTTTCCCTCTCTCTCACACACACACACACACACACACACACACACCTTCATCTCGACAGACCTGTGACCCATAAGACTATAACATCAATATCCTGACGATGGCACAGCTGTGGAGTTTTAAGGCTCCTTCCTTATCCAACAGACCCCAGCTGTGTGTCTATGGTAACCCATCACCCTGGACAATACTCTTTGTCTCTCTACTTAGGTCTCCCTTGTAGTAGACATATTTACCTCAATGGGACTCACATAGATATAGTATAGAACAAATATTAATGTCCAGTATATCCACAAAGGGAAAATTCAGAGCCACAAACTTTATTTAGCATTCTGCCAGCAAACTTACGCAAAGTTGTGATCCCACCTTTGGGCTTCAGTTACATTCTTGTTTGCCTGTATTTAAAAGGACATTCATGTATTTAAAAGGAGCAAACATGAAGTGGGTATTTCTGCCTACCAGGGTCCAGCCAGCAGCATTAGCAGAAAGATTCCTACTACAGAAGTGCTCTTTCATGGTGGATTACTGGAAACATTTTTTTTTTGAAGAAGGAACACTTTCTCCTGACTGGGGTTATAATTTCATTAAACATCTACAAATGTGGGCTGAATATAAATCAGTTTGCGGGGCGACATGGTTCCTCAGAACCAACAGAGTTCTGTAAGCAAACTGTGCTTGAATATTCATGTTCTTACAAAAAATGTTTTGGGTCATTTAGCAGACGCTCTTATCCAGAGCGACTTACAGTTAGTGAGTGCATACATTTTCTTCATACTGGTCCCCCATGGGAATCGAACCCACAACCCTGGCGTTGCAAGCGCCATGCTCTACCAACTGAGCAACACGGGACCACACCTACCATGACTAAACAGAGGAAGCGAAGCAACAACCAAACATGAATGTGCTTCCAAAATGGTCTCCCCTGTACCCATGTTGTGTACACACACACACACACACTTGCCAAAAGAAATTGTCGGTTAATGTGTGTGTATACTTGTGTGCTTGTGTGGATGTGTTCAAACGCGTGTGCTTGTGTGTGTTTAAGTGTGTTTGTGTGTTTGTGTTGTAAAGCGGAGCGAGGTTAAAAGAGCTGTTGAATCTCCAGCACACCACTACACTTCTAGACACACAACTAACAGATCCTTGCATTACTCAAACACCCCCCCAAAAAAACAACATTTCTACCATATCTCCAGCTCATGGCTTATTCCCATCTAATGAAGCAACACCCTGCACATGGTGCATAATGCATGACATAATGTTTTATTTAACTCTATTTACACGACATGTTAAAGAGGATTGATGCTATGCCCCACCATCACCCTTTAATCATGATGTATGGAGTTAATACAGCCTTCTCCATATGTTAATATAGTATTAACCGATGCTGGCACTACGATTGCACTCAGTGAGCTGTATAAGGCCATAAGTAAACAGGAAAACGCTCATCCAGAGGCAGCGCTCCTAGTGGCCGGGGACATTAATGCAGGGAAACTTAAATCCGTACTACCTCATTTCTACCAGCATGTTAAATGTGCAACCAGAGGAAAAAAAACTCTAGACCATCTTTACTCCACGCACAGAGACGCATACAAAGCTCTCCCTCGCCCTCCATTTGGCAAATCTGACCATAACTTTATCCTCCTGATTCCTGCTTATAAGCAAAAACTAAAGCAGGAAGCACCAGTGACTCGGTTAATAAAAATGTTGTCAGATGATGCAGATGCTAAGCTACAGGACTGATTTGCTAGCACAGACTAGAATATGATCCGGTATTCTTCCGATAGCATTGAGGAGCACACCACATCAGTCACTGGCTTCAACAATAAGTGCATTGATGACGTCGTCCCCACAGTGAACGTACGAACATACCCCAACCAGAAGCTATGGATTACAGGCAACATCCGCACTGAGCTAAAGGGTAGAGCTGTCACTTTCAAGGAGCGGGACTCTAACCCGGACGCTTATAAGAAATCCCGCTATGCCCTCCGACGAGCGATCAAACGGGCAAAGAGTCAATACAGGACTAAGATTGAATCGTACTACACCGGCTCTGACGCTCGTCGGATGTGGCAGGGCCTGCAAACTATTACAGACTACAAAGGGAAGCACAGCCACGAGCTGCCCAGTGACACAAGCCTACCAGACGAGTTAAATAATTTCTATGCTCGCTTCGAGGCAAATCAACACTGAAGCATGCATGAGAGCATCAGCTGTTCCGGATGACTATGTGATCACGCGCTCCATAGCCAATGTGAGTAAGACTTTTAAGCAGGTCAACATTCACAAGGCCGCAGGGCCAGACGGATTACCAGGACGTGTACTCCGACCATGCGTGACCAACAGGCAAGTGTCTTCACTGACATTTTTAACATGTCCCTGACTGAGTCTGTAATACCAACATGTTTCAAGCAGACCACCATTGTCCCTGTGCCCAAGAACACTAAGATAACCTGCCTAAATGACTATCGACCCGTAGCACTCACGTCTGTAGCCATGAAGTGCTTTGAAAGGCTGGTCATGGCTCACATCAACACCATTATCCCAGAAACCCTAGACCCACTCCAATTTGCACACCACCCAAACAGATCCACAGATGATGCAATCTCTATTGCACTCCACACTGTCCTTTCCCACCTGGACAAGAGGAACACCTACGTGAGAATGATATTCATTGACTACAGCTCAGCGTTCAACACCATAGTGCCCTCAAAGCTCATCACTAAGCTAAGGACCCTGGGGCTAAACACCTCCCTCTGCAACTGGATCCTGGACTTCCTGACGGGCTGCCCCCAGGTTGTAAGGGTAGGTAACAGTTGTAAGGGTAGGTAACAACACATCTGCCACACTAATCCTCAACACGGGGGGCCCATCAGGGGTGCGTGCTCAGTCCCCTCCCTGTTCACCCATGACTGCATGGCCAGGCACGACTCCAACACCATCATTAAGTTTCCCGACGACACAACAGTGGTAGGCCTGATCACTGGGAGGAGGTCAGAGACCTGGCCGTGTGGTGCCAGGATAACAACCTCTCCCTCAATGTGATCAAGACAAAGGAGATGATTGTGGACTACAGGAAAGAAAAGAGGACTGAGCATGCCCCCATTCTCATCGACTGGGCTGTAGTGGAACAGGTTGAGAGCTTCAAGTTTTTACTTTAAAAACGGCATTGTTGGTTAAGGGCTTGTAAGTAAGCATTTCACTGTAATGTCTACTCCTGTTGTATTCGGCACATGTGCCAAATACAATTTGATTTGATTTGGAATAGCGTTAGGGTTTGTCCCAAATGGCACCCTATTCCCTATGTAGTGCACTACTTCTGACCAGGGCCCATAGGGATCTGGTCAAAAGTAGTGCACTATGAAGGGAATAGGGTGACAGTTAGGACTTACACTGGGGTTCAAATTCAGGGCCAGTATTCATAAAGCCTCTCAGAGTAGGAGTGCTGATCTAGGATCAGTTTTACCTTTTAGATCATGATGAATAGGGTTACATGGACAGCGGGGACCTGATCCTAGGTCAGCACTCCTTTGTGATTATTTACCTTCCTGGCACAATGATTTCCCATGGTTTTCACAAGCGGTTAATGTATGGGAGCATATGGAATACCAATGGGTGCTTCTTGGTATGTATATAATAAATCATGTGTTTATCGCACCGTTTCTATGGTAATTGCACAATGACCATAGAAACTGTGTAATAATAATAATAATAATAATAGTAACAGTAAACATGGTCTCTAGTCCCTTATCGAGGAATGACTGATTAACACACACACACACACACACACACACACACACACACTACTGTGTATTTAAAAATAGGGACAAGGCTGGGAGATGACAGGGCTTCTACATCATAGGCTGAATAATTCAATTCGAATGGAAAACAATGGCATTAACACTATTGATAAGAACCCTCAGGTCCCAGGCATGCTTAGACTGCTTCTCTCTTTCAGTCAGTCTATCTCTCTCTCTCTTTCTGTCTCTCTCTCAGTCTCACTCTCTCTTTCTCATCTTGAATGTTGATACCGTCCCTAATGAAGTTATCAACCTATGCATTAATTCATTCATCCATCCATGTATTTACCCATTCCTCCCTCCATCATCCACCCATTCCTCTCGCCAGGTATTTCTTCCACACTGATCTATCGCTCGGAGGGGTAGAAATTGGAACGTACTCTCTCAAATGTTTTCCAACCAGGTAACAACCGTTTCTATGGACCCTCTCAGTGTTCCTAGCACAACACCTCCACTATGCTTTCTCATAGTAAGTGAAAGGGGCTTTATGATAATGCTGTTCGAAGTGGCCCTTTGTGTTTCTGGTTAGCATATATATTGGATGTTGCCGCATTGCTGTTTGCAGTCTCTAACAGCATTAGCACTTGTGTGTGTGTGTGTGTGTGTGTGTGTGTGTGTGTGTGTGCGTGAGTGAGTGAAGTGACATTCCCCATCTGTGCGTCAACGGGACGGTGTGCTTCCTGTAAAACTCAATCAATGTTACATTTTTACATTTTAATCATTTAGCAGACACTCTTATCCAGAGAGACTTACAGTAGTGAGTGCATACAGTGGGGAAAAAAAGTATTTAGTCAGCCACCAATTGTGCAAGTTCTCCCACTTAAAAAGATGAGAGAGGCCTGTAATTTTCATCATAGGTACACGTCAACTATGACAGACAAATTGAGAAAAGAAAATCCAGAAAATCACATTGTAGGATTTTTAATGAATTTATTTGCAAATTATGGTGGAAAATAAGTATTTGGTCACCTACAAACAAGCAAGATTTCTGGCTCTCACAGACATGTAACTTCTTCTTTAAGAGGCTCCTCTGTCCTCCACTCGTTACCTGTATTAATGGCACCTGTTTGAACTTGTTATCAGTATAAAAGACACCTGTCCACAACCTCAAACAGTCACACTCCAAACTCCACTATGGCCAAGACCAAAGAGCTGTCAAAGGACACCAGAAACACAATTGTAGACCTGCACCAGGCTGGGAAGACTGAATCTGCAATAGGTAAGCAGCTTGGTTTGAAGAAATCAACTGTGGGAGCAATTATTAGGAAATGGAAGACATACAAGATCACTGATAATCTCCCTCGATCTGGGGCTCCACGCAAGATCTCACCCCGTGGGGTCAAAATGATCACAAGAACGGTGAGCAAAAATCCCAGAACCACACGGGGGGACCTAGTGAATGACCTGCAGAGAGCTGGGACCAAAGTAACAAAGCCTACCATCAGTAACACACTACGCCGCCAGGGACGTAGTGCCAGACGTGTCCCCCTGCTTAAGCCAGTACATGTCCAGGCCCGTCTGAAGTTTGCTAGAGTGCATTTGGATGATCCAGAAGAGGATTGGGAGAATGTCATATGGTCAGTACTCCTGAGTGGCGCAGTGGTCTAAGGCACTGCATCGCAGTGCTAACTGTGCCACTAGAGATCCTGGTTCGAATCCAGGCTCTGTCACAGCCGGCCGCGACCGGGAGACTCATGGGCGGCGCACAATTGGCCCAGCGTCGTCCAGGGTAGGGGAGGGAATGGCCGGCAGGGATGTAGCTCAGTTGATAGAGCATGGCGTTTGCAACGCCAGGGTTGTGGGTTCGATTCCCACGGGGGGCCAGTATAAAAAAAAAAAAAATGTATTCACTAACTGTAAGTCGCTCTGGATAAGAGCGTCTGCTAAATGACTAAAATGTAAAAATGTAAATGTATGTCAGATGAAACCAAAATATAACTTTTTGGTAAAAACTCAACTCGTCGTGTTTGGAGGACAAAGAATGCTGAGTTGCATCCAAAGAACACCATACCTACTGTGAAGCATGGGGGTGGAAACATCATGCTTTGGGGCTGTTTTTCTGCAAAGGGACCAGGACGACTGATCCGTGTAAAGGAAAGAATGAATGGGGCCATGTAACGTGAGATTTTGAGTGAAAACCTCCTTCCATCAGCAAGGGCATTGAAGATGAAACGTGGCTGGGTCTTTCAGCATGACAATGATCCCAAACACACCGCCCGGGCAACGAAGGAGTGGCTTCGTAAGAAGCATTTCAAGGTCCTGGAGTGGCCTAGCCAGTCTCCAGATCTCAACCCCATAGAAAATCTTTGGAGGGAGTTGAAAGTCCGTGTTGCCCAGCGACAGCCCCAAAACATCACTGCTCTAGAGGAGATCTTCATGGAGGAATGGGCCAAAATACCAGCAACAGTGTGTGAAAACCTTGTGAAGACTTACAGAAAACGTTTGACCAGTGTCATTGCCAACAAAGGGTATATAACAAAGTATTGAGAAACTTTTGTTATTGACCAAATACTTATTTTCCACCATAATTAGCAAATAAATTCATAAAAAATCCTACAATGTGATTTTCTGGATTTTTTTTCTCTCCATTTTGTCTGTCATAGTTGACGTGTACCTATGATGAACATTACAGGCCTCTCTCATCTTTTTAAGTGGGAGAACTTGCACAATTGGTGGCTGACTAAATACTTTTTTCCCCCACTGTACATGTTTTCACTTTTTTATACTGGTCCTCCCGTGGGAATCTAAGCCACAATCCTGGCGTTGCAAGCACCATGCTCTACCAACTGAGCCACACGGGAATGTTGGGCCTAAATTATTTAGGCGCAGTGTGTGTGTGGGAAAAGTGTGTGTGTGTGTGTGTGTGTGTGTGTGTGTGTGTGTGTGTGTGTGTAACAAGAAACACAAATATGTGGCTATATTGCATTAACTGTTGATTTAACATGAGACAAACTGTCCATTCCCTTATTCCTTCACCGGTCCTGGCTACTGAAGTATTACAGCAGTGCAGCTTGTACCACCAGAGAAACACAGTATGCAACTCCAGACACACAGATCTGTTCAAAAGACTTGTTTTGGCATCTGAGGGAAGACCATAGGGAATGATGTACATCTTCAACTTACAGAGAGCGAGAGCTAGCTACTTCAAAACCCCAAGTACTGGGCAGTAATGTGCACCGATAATGTCGATAACGATCATTTTATTGATAATGTGCACCAATAATGTCGTTAACGATTATTATATTGATAATGTGCACTGATAATGTCGATAACGATCATTATATTGTTGGAAGCTGTAACACGTACTGTATGTTAGATGCATACACACTCTGCACCAAACATATCTTAGAGGAAGTGCCGCCATCTTGCCCAAAAGCACAATTTTTCAAACCACCCAGTGTGTTTCTCCCAAGTGTCTAATTTCTCAGTGATTGAGATGAGAGACAATTTCATTATCTGTGCACAGTTATTGTAATCAGCAGGCCGTTAGGAGCCATCTTGGTACCCTCCACCCCGCTCACCCTCCTCCGTACCCCCCTGTAACCAGGTGATTAATGGTCTGGCTCGCTCTGTTGTTAATGAAACCAGAACTTAATCAGCACCCCTCCTCCCCCGACAACAACAAGGAATACAGATGCAGTATGGGTAGATTCTAATCGCAGGTGCACCCTTCCAAACATATTATGCAATATCACAAATATGCAGCTCACTGGGACAGGGTAATGATCTCACCCTCTCCTGAACACTCCTCAATCTCCTCCTCCAACCCTTCCTGTCTTTGTCTCCCTCCCTCTCTCTCTCTCCAGCTTCCTCTTCTGTCCTCTCTCCCTCTTTCCCTGTATCTCTCTGTCTCTCTCTTTCTCACTCTCTCTGTATTTATATGCCTCCCTCTCTCTCTCCCCTACTGTTTTTTTACCACCATGAGATCAATAATATTGGGAATAGTCATAATCACTACTAGTTTGTTCACTAAATAAAAATGAATTGAGCAGGTTATGTACTGTAGTATCTTATAGTATCTGTAGTAGACAGGTTATGTACTGTAGTATCTTATAGTATCTGTAGTAGACAGGTTATGTACTGTAGTATCTTATAGTATCTGTAGTAGACAGGTTATGTACTGTAGTATCTTCTAGTATCTTTAGTAGACAGGTTATGTACTGTAGTATCTTATAGTATCTTTAGTAGACAGGTTATGTACTGTAGAATGGTGAAACCGGGGTTGTCGGTGCATTATAACATGAGACTATTAAACGTGTGTGTGTGTGTGTGTTTTCTACAGAGAGAGAGAGAACACATCATTCCACCACCATCCTCTATCTGATCCAATCTAACACTAGAGTTCTCCCAGTCAGGCAGGGTCTAGAATCAGTAGGCTTCCACACGGAGACCCAGGCAGTACATACTCAGGCAGAGACCTAGCTGTTTATAGCACTAGCTCATTTGCAATACAATCTGTGTAATTTGGTGCGGTATGACAATGTCCCCCAGGTCAGCTATGTATTGAAAGCACCAACACTAGTTCGATGGCGTTGTGATTTTTTTTTTAACCTTTATTTAACTAGGCAAGTCAGTTAAGAACAAATTCCTATTTACAATGACGGCCTACACCGGCCAAACCCGGACGACGCTGGGCCAATTGTGCGCCGCCCTATGGGACTCCCAATGTTGTGATACAGCCTGGAATCGAACCAGGGGGTCTGTAGTGACGCCTCAAGCACTGAGATGCAGTGCCTTAGACCACTGCGCCACTCGTGATTCAGAAGCGGTATGATGTAGAAACAAGCTAGCCTGGTCCCAGATCTGTTTGTGCCGTCTTGTCAACTCTGATGGTCATTGTCGTGTTTGGCACAAACAGATCTGGGACCAGGTTAGAAACAAACAACACTATCTATTGAATTCTACTTTTCCTTTTAGTGAGCAAACAGTCAAGTGAGAGAGAAAAAGAGAAAAGGCGAGGGAACGAGGGAATGTACCGTGTTACAGAAGTCTTAATGAACACCATTGTTTTAATGTCTCCCTCGCTCTACAAGGTCGCTTGGTAGACTTTAAACACCATGCTTGCATGACTGAAGAGACGTGTGGGGAGAAAAGCGAGACAGAAGTGCCTTGTCTGACATTTGCTGTACAAGTAGGCTGGTGGTAAGAAAAAAAGAACCAAACTCCTGCTCTCCTCCGTTCTCTCTCTCGCTCTCTCTCGGACTGTTTCTCACTATGCTTTCACTGCATGTGGCTGGATGCGTGTGTGTGGTGTGCATGTGTCCACACACACGTTTTTGTGTGTGCGCATGTGTGTAGGCCCCCTTAACACTCGCCAAGACAGGTCAGTCTCAGCTTCTATTTTGAATGCTTCTGTTGCCATGGGTACCTCTCCCCTCCCTGCCTCTCTCTCGCACTCTCCTCTCTTCCCTCCCCTTCTCTCCTCTCCTCTCCAACTCAACGGTTCTAATTTCTATGGCAACCCACAGTTCCCATAGCTGACTGAGCTCATGACTTCTTTCAGATGCAGGGTGTTTTAAATGCAGCCTCCAGCCTAGTGGAGACCCACCTCCTAAACTGCAGGGAAAAATACACAATGATACAGGATCAGATCTTATTTCATCCCCCTAGGTTAATGTTAGGATTGAGGTAATCTGATCCTAGAGCTGTGGTTAAAAGCAAATTCTAGCACGATCAAAGACAATGATCTCCACAACACCACTTTCTTACTGCAGAAACCAGAGAGGATTATGCGTAGAGGATGAGGCAATTGTTTTTGGTTGTCCCCTAACTGCTGTCTTCATGTGTTCAAGTTAGACTCAGACAGGAGCAGTCAGTAAATACCTTTCTGCATTCTGGTTGTGTGTGAGCTGACTGTAGTATACACACTGTGATATAGACACTGTAATATAGACACTGTGATATAGACACTGTGATATAGACACTGTAATATAGACACTGTAATATAGACACTGTAATATAGACACTGTGATATAAACACTGTGATATAGACACTGTAATATAAACACTGTAATATAGACACTGTAATATAGACACTGTGATATAGACACTGTGATATAGACACTGTAATATAGACACTGTAATATAGACACTGTAATATAGACACTGTGATATAGACACTGTAATATAGACACTGTGATATAGACACTGTGATATAGACACTGTAATATAGACACTGTGATATAGACACTGTGATATAGACACTGTAATATAGACACTGTAATATAGACACTGTAATATAGACATTGTGATATAGACACTGTAATATAGACACTGTGATATAGACACTGTAATATAGACACTGTGATATAGACACTGTAATATAGACACTGTGATATAGACACTGTAATATAGACACTGTGATATAGACACTGTAATATAGACACTGTAATATAGACACTGTAATATAGACACTGTGATATAGACACTGTAATATAGACACTGTGATATAGACACTGTAATATAGACACTGTGATATAGACACTGTGATATAAACACTGTGATATAGACACTGTGATATAGACACTGTAATATAGACACTGTGATATAGACACTGTGATATAGACACTGTGATATAGACACTGTAATATAGACACTGTGATATAGACACTGTGATATAGACACTGTGATATAGACACTGTAATATAGACACTGTGATATAGACACTGTGATATAGACACTGTAATATAGACACTGTAATATAGACACTGTGATATAGACACTGTGATATAGACACTGTAATATAGACACTGTAATATAGACACTGTGATATAGACACTGTGATATAGACACTGTGATATAAACACTGTGATATAAACACTGTGATATAGACACTGTGATATAGACACTGTGATATAGACACTGTAATATAGACACTGTGATATAGACACTGTGATATAGACACTGTGATATAGACACTGTGATATAGACACTGTAATATAGACACTGTAATATAGACACTGTGATATAGACACTGTAATATAGACACTGTTATATAGACACTGTGATATAGACACTGTGATATAGACACTGTGATATAGACACTGTAATATAGACACTGTGATATAGACACTGTAATATAGACACTGTAATATAGACACTGTAATATAGACACTGTGATATAGACACTGTAATATAGACACTGTGATATAGACACTGTAATATAGACACTGTAATATAGACACTGTAATATAGACACTGTGATATAGACACTGTAATATAGACACTGTAATATAGACACTGTAATATAAACACTGGCTGAGAGTAGAATGCAGGTTTTGCAGAAAGCCACTGTGTCGCCTTAGGAGTTTCGGTTGAGACGCGAGTCCAATTGCAATGCCTTGATACTTGGGTACGGTGGACACGCGCTAGCTCTTATACACGAGCTTCCTGTATGTAGGTGAGTGGTGAAGATTAAGATTGACATGATGCTTACAATCAAACCCCCTAAGGAAGACTTAACAATCAGTGACACATCAAGGCTTTCCTTTCTCTCTCTCTCCCCCGCTCTCCCTTTTTTTCCTCTCTCTCTCGTCTCCCTTTCTCTCTCTATTTCTCGTTGCCTCTCTCTCTCTCTCCTTCTCTCTCTCTCGCTCTGTCTCTCGTCTCTCTCTCCTTTTCTCTCTGTCTCTCTGTCTCTCGTCTCTCTCTCCTTCTCTCCCTCTGTCTCTCTGTCTCTGCAGTGCTGAGTGGCTGCCGCTGTATTAATTCACTCAGCTGCTTTCGATGTTGCCTGTCGTCAGGCCTGCTAGTGTAACAGTGACTCCACAGTGACAGCGCCACTCACGCCCACACGAACGCACACATTTTAAAACGCTTTATTTGAATCCACAAATCATCATTCATACAATAACGATTAAAAACATTTCAGGACACCTAGGGAAACAGGAAGCACCTTCTTCTCCACACAGCAAGGCTGTCCGTGACTGCTGACACGGAGCAGTCCCTGGCTAGCTGCATGGTCTCCTGCAGGCCTGCTATCTGAAGGTACTGTCAGCCTGTGGACATGGCTCAGACTTCCCAATATCAGCCCAGTAAACCTGCACTCATAGCAGAGGCTGCTCAGGTGTGACACGAGGGGCTGGTATTTAAGCAGCGTGTCAGAAAACACACACACACACACACGTGTACAGCAGTAAAGCGTCTACCCCAGCGCACTGTTCCATCCACAGTCACCCTTTACAATCCAAAAGGGTATTTTATTGTGTGATTCAATTGGAACTGGCGTGAATCAAAATCTCTGGCATCTGTGTGCGGGCATTAGTGCTCGTCTAACGATTCCTCTGTTTCAACGCTTACAGCCGTGTCTCTCTTTGCCGCCGAGCTGCGCCACTGAAAGCCCCATTTAGGAACCATATTATAATGGAGTGAATAGTGTTTCCCTTTTGAGTGGTGGGAAACCGTGTTGCCGACATGGCCAAGAAATCTCTGGCATGGAGCGCTGCTGTAGCCAGCTCTCCTGACTCTATCATCCGCCCCTCTTATCACTGTCACTTACAGAGCTGTGGGTCTCCATTGGGGTTCTAACCGGCTCTAAACAGGCCCCGTATGTAGGACTGAGGACCCTAGTATCCCTCTGAGACAAAGGTTTTCCCAGCAACTAACAGCCTAAATGGTGTCACGGTGGTGTTATCCAGGCAAGGCAACTGTCAACCGTTGGTTGTTGGATATTGACTGTGGAGACCAGCTCTAAGGAAGTCCTAGGAGAAGGTACAGTAACAGCTGCTGAGAGAGAGCGAGAGCGATAGCGAGAGAGAGAGAGAGAGAGAGAGAGAGAGAGAGAGAGAGAGAGAGAGAGAGAGAGAGAGAGAGAGAGAGAGAGAGAGAGAGAGAGAGAGAGAGAGAGAAGAGAGAGAGAGAGAGAGAGTGAGAGTGAGAGTGAGAGTGAGAGTGAGAGTGAGAGTGAGAGCGAGAGCGAGAGAGAGAGAGAGAGAGAGAGAGAGAGAGAGAGAGAGAGAGAGAGAGAGAGAGAGAGAGAGAGAGAGAGAGAGAGAGAGAGAGAGAGAGAGAGAGAGAGAGAGAGAGAGAGAGAGAGAGAGAGAGAGAGAGAGAGAGAGAGAGAGAGAGAGAGAGAGACTTTCTCACGTGCACACACACAGGGAGTAACTGTCCTCCTTGTGGTCCCAAACTTTATGTGCAGTCAATAAAAGTTTGCCCTTTCCAAGTTCAGTTCAGGGACTGATCTGTCATGTATCTGCCGTAACTTTGTCAAAATAGTACAACCCTAAATCCAATAGACCAATTCTTCTCTCTGACTGTTCTGCTCTTGTCCTTCAAACTCTTTTTTTCAGTCTTTTATCCATCCGGCGAACAAACAGATACATTCTGGAAAGACTCAATAGCAAACAGCCTTTTAAAATAAATCAATAGTCAAAAGAGAGAAGGGACCTATTCTGTAAAGAGACAATAGTAAACAAATAAAGAATACATGTTTTTAAATAAATAAAAGTCAAGAGAGGAGGGTTGCAGTGATACTTTGGTTCCAGAGCGACAGAGCAACAACAAAGCCACACTTGGTAATTTGGAAAATAAACTTGGATATGGCAGATAAGGGGGCGAGGGGTTCCTAGAAAGAGAGAGATTTCAAAGAGCCGGGGGAGAGGAACCTGACTTCAATTAAGACTGGAGAAAGTGTCTGCGTCCCAAACATCTCCCTATTCCCTTAACAAGAGCCTATACGAGCCATGCCACTATATAGGGAATAGAGTCCCATTTGGGATGCAACCAGTGTTGATCAAAGTATGGGAGATAATGCCATGCCGTGGGTTCATTTATTTGAATTAGTTATGAACCTTCAGGGGCCTACAAGGCCTCAGCATAAACAAAGAGAGTCCCTCCTCCTCTTCCACTCCTTCTCCTTCTTCCTCCACTCCCAACTGTATGATTAAAGACTTTCCTCAGAGGACTTTAGAGGGGGTTGTTCAGAGAGACACACGTCTACACACAAGCACGCACACAGGAGTATGTCTCTACGTGGTATCCTTGGTAAGTCAGGTCATGAAGCTACGCCTTTTCATCATGTTAAAACACTGCAAAGCAGGTCGGCTTCTAGGTCATGTGTTTACACGTTACAGCATATCAATTCATATGTTGGTGTTTTATAACACTTCCACTTCTAGTGGCCTTAATAAAGGCTTCCAAACTGTCAGCGACAACAGGGCAAAACAGACCAAAAAGACAAGGCAAAATGTTCACCCATTAAAGGTTTAAGACTTGCTTCCACTCAAATCTGACCCCTATACATTTTAAATTGATGGGGCATACCAGTTAAATTGCTACAGCACTCTCACTAACGGGTACAATAAATATAGCCTCTTAAAAGGCACACCTCAAAATATGTTAATGGCCAGAAACAATAACAACATGCACCCACTAGTGGTCAAAAGAGTTTTGGCACTACAAAAATACATTACGGTACTGTGTTCTGTGGGATGGAATTACAGTACCATTTGAAATACAGCAATTATTTTCCCGCCCACAACATTTTCTCACAGTGAACCATAATTTACAGTACGCTGTAGTAAAACATTTCACAGTATTTTACTGTTGATAATATCCTAAATTACTGTATAAATTACAGTTTTCCATTTTCTGTAGTAAAGTCACTCAGTACACACACACCCCTTCGCTCCATAACAGTCCCTGAATGTCAAAGCTTATGACGCACGCAGCTCACACCCCTACCATTTTAATCAACCCCCTTTGATTAGCGCCGTCATTTCTGTCAAAACCACTCCAGCGTGAAAACTCAAGGGAGAAAAAAAGTGCAATTCATGAAAGGCGAATTGGGATCATAGGAACTAATTGATTATTCAGACTTGACTGTGCAATCCTTCACTTCATATGAGCGATGCTAGTTATCATGGTTAGGCCAGGGTCTTACGGGTCTAGTGGTTATTAGGTACGTATGCTGGACCTGGACCATTCCCAGCCTCCAATTCCCACAAGGCCTCAGTGCTGCGTAGGCAATGACTGGTGGAGTATGAAGAGTCGACAGGTCCTCATCACGTTGCTGTGTGTCCCAAATGGCACCCTATTCCCTTTATGGCGCACAAATTTTGACCACGGCCTATAGGAATCTGGTGAAAAGTAGTGCACTTTTTAGGGGATAGGGTGGCAATTGGGATGTAGCCATTCTGTTATGGATGAAGGGAGAGGAAATATTGGAAGAGAAGGTCAGAGGGGAGTGAGGCGGGAGGCAGGGGGGAGGAGTTGGAGGGGGGAGGAGAAATCTCTGGTGCTGGGTAGTGCTTCCTCTTTGATGTGCTTGGTTGAACACACACACACACACCCTTTGTTTTATATTACCAGACCCCTCTGAAGTAGTAGACTGAACAAACCATCATTTTAAGAAATACGGAATAAAACAAAGATATTGACTCTCAAGTCAAAGAAACAAATGAACACCTCAACCACTGGACCTTCTGTAATTCGGCAGACAGACAGACAGACAGACAGACAGAGAGAGAGCAATCAGCCAATGACAATGAGGACTGAATGATGTTGAATTCCACTCAAATTATCTTCATGTGAAAATCAGAAAAATCCATTTCCTATGATTCTTTTTCATCTATTTCATTCTGTAAAGGACTGAGATACCAAGTACTGGGCGTCTTTTCAACAAACCTCTTCAAGTCAAACCATAGCCATATTTTCATCATCCAAAAGACTACGTAAACTATACAGAGAAAAAAGAAAATAGGCCCTCTATTTGCCTATACGAGACACAATAGTGGTATTTTGCCGTGAAAAACCACCCTGTATCCAATCATCATTTCATAAAGCAATGACAGGAGACTGAGGATGAAGACATACAATATGATTCCATGTTATTTCAAAGCTGCTGTACAGAGAAGGTCAAGAGAATTCCTTATGCTTTGTATATGGTTTCTCAATCTTACAAAAGCTCTAGAATTGTGTGCAAATAGCTCACCGCGATGAATGCCCAGAGTTTCCTCACCGAGTGGCCTGAATGTGTACACAGGGTGACAGGTAGCCTAGTGGTTAGAGCATTAGGCCAGTAACTGAAAGGTCACTAATTCGAATCCCTCAGCCGACAAGGTGAAAGATCTGTTGATGTACCCTTGAGCGAGGCACTTAACCCTAATTGTTCCAGGGTTACCGTTGATAATGGCAGACTCTGACCATGACCTCACTCTACCAAGGTGTCTAAGGAAACATACAAAAATGAATTTAAACATGTGTATTAATACACACTTGTACGTGTGAGATAGGACTTATGTAACCTGAAAAACTCAGAAGCCTTATCAAAATGAATGTATTCTAATGGGATTTCAGAGAAGGATATTACCCGTGAAGGCATGGCCTTTTAGCATAAGCCGCCACAGTGGAGAGCCGGGGCTCCCTAGCCAAGAACATAATTGGAAACTCACTCCAATTAAGACACAGTGGGTGTTTGTTTACATCTCAAAATGCCGTCGGTTTCCTCCCCTGTCTTGAGAGCCTCAGCCTTCCTCCCTCTCCACAGTCTACCTCTGGGAGAAATGTACACACACAGAGACGCACGTGTGCACACAAACTCTCAATACACAGACCCATGCATGTGCACACACAAACACACACAAACACACACACAGAACACAGCCTTCACCTCACCACAACATACAGTTGAAGTCGGAAGTTTACATACACTTAGGTTGGAGTCATTAAAACTCGTTTTTCATCCACTCCACAAATTTCTTGTTAACAAACTATAGTTTTAGCAAGTCGGTTAGGACATCTACTTTGTGCATGACACAAGTAATTATTCCAACAATTGTTTACAGACAGATTATTTCACTTATAATTCACTGTATCACAATTCCAGTGGGTCAGAAGTTTACATACACTAAGTTGACTGTGCCTTTAAACAGCTTGGAAAATTCCAGAAAATGATGTCATGGCTTTAGAAGCTTCTGATAGGCTAATTGACATCATTTGAGTCAATTGGAGGTGTACCTGTGGATGTATTTCAAGGCCTACCTTCAAACTCAGTGCCTCTTTGCTTGACATCATGGGAAAATCAAAAGAAATCAGCCAAGACCTCAGAAAAAATGTTGTAGACCTCCACAAGTCTGGTTCATCCTTGGGAGCAATTTCCAAAACGGCTGAAGGTACCACGTTCATCTGTACAAACAATAGTACGCAAGTATAAACACCATGGGACCACGCAGCCGTCATACCACTCAGGAAGGAGATGCGTTCTGTCTCCTAGAGATGAATGTACTTTGGTGCGAAAAGTGCAAATCAATCCCAGAACAACAGCGAAGGACCTTGTGAAGATGCTGGAGGAAACATGTACAAAAGTATCTATATCCACAGTAAAACGAGTCCTATATCAACATAACCTGAAAGGCCGCTCAGCAAGGAAGAAGCCACTGCTCCAAAACCGCCATAAAAAAGCCAGACTACGGTTTCCAACTGCACATGGGGACAAAGATCGTACTTTATGGAGTCATCTGAAATCCATAGATTAGGGCCTAATCAATTTATTTTAATTGACTGATTTCTATATATGAACTGTAACTCAGCAAAATCGTTGAAATTGTTGTATGTTGCATTTATATTTTTGTTCCGTGTAATTATACAACACTGGTTCGACATTATGTCTCCATCAGGGAACTATTGTCTATTGACAAAGCTCCAGTAGGTTTCCATTGGGAGGACGTAGAACCAGGGATACCGTGGTCTTAGTTAGCTGACATACCCCCCAAAGGTTTCCCTTCCTGGGCAAGGTGTAGCTGATGGGGATCTGTGTAAACTCAGTCCTGAAGGGTCTCCACTTGTGCTGGCGAATCGCTATCTTTCAGCGGTGTGATTGGGTACGACGCTTCAGGAGAGCGGTCATGTGTTTGCGAGGCAGAGGTCCTGGGTTCGAGCTTTGGTATGGAGGAAGCAGTACTCGCTAACCATGCAGCGTTCCGTCCTTTGCAATGGTACACTTGTACATGATGGCCGGATGAGGAGGACGGAGAACCAGAGCACCTGAGAAACACAGCACTTCGCTCACCACATCCCCACACAAAGCCCCCCGTTCCTGGGTAGAACAATGACCGATCCGCCCGGTGGCCTGGTGTTGATGGATGACTCCTGGGTGAAGGGTGTCTACTCCACATCCTTCTCTACACCTGTCTCGTCCCCCGTCCGCCTGCCTGCTTGTCATTCTAACTGGCACTTCACTTCAATGACCGGCGGAGCTCGCTGAGAGAGAGACCAGGCGACTGTCTGAGGAATTCCACCTGTCAAAGCCCGGCCAAAATTAAATCATTAGACAGGGGGGGAACAGGGCCAGTAAATAAGCTACTTAGAGTCACCCGTTTTTTGGAGAGGAGTCCAGGGAGTGGAATGTCTGAGTTGGTGACAGCTGGTGACAGCAGTCACACTGATCACACAGATAACTGTTGATGTATTTTGATCGGCCAGTTGGAGACTTCAGCTGTCGGTTTCTCTGTTGGCTGCAAACACAGTGGGTAGCTAGTAAGTTATGTCACCGAACGGTGACACAACAAATGTGACTAAATGGTTCAGCTGGGGTCTCCTGTGTGCTAAAAGACTGTGTTAATGCTATGAACTACAGCCTAGTCATAAGCTTTGGGAGCGAACACAAGATCGCAAGGTTACTTCTCAAACGAACATGGTTCACTCGTAACCGACACAAACAATACATAAACACTAGTATTAGAGGAAGCTGGTGGGAGGAGCGATTGGAGGGCTCATTGTAATGGCTGGAATGGAATCAATGGAATGGTATCAAACACATCAAACATATGGAAACTCTGTTCCATTAATTCCATTCCGGACATTAAAATGAGCCCGTCCTCCTATAGCTCCTCCCACCAGCCTCCACTGACTAGTAACACTACAGACTACATGCTAACGGCTAATCACCCCTCTTCAAACCCTTTTACCATAAACACCCTGCCACACTGAACAATACAGCAATGTCCATTCACTCCCCAGCAACAGTAATATAATATCTCCACTCACTGAAATGTTTTCTCATCAATTAGAGAAATCTAAGCTCATTTGTCAGACGGAACTAGGTAATGTGTCGCGGTTGCTAGGCAGCGAGGCAGCGGAACACGATGGAACCTGACGTTTCATTACTGTAAGTATATCAGATTAATGCTCTAACCTGCCCTAAAGTAAAAGCGACAGCGGGGCGACATATCAATCGCTCCAAGGCAAATGGAGGAGACCTCCCTCCGCTCGGCCACATCACTTCCTCTTATGGAAACGAGCTCCCTGCGGTCACATATGTCATGGCCCGCTGTCACGCTGATGTATCTACTGTGCGTGTGTTTGTGTGGGTGTGTGTGGCGCCCCACTGACATGACCTGCTATCTAACACCAACCGAGGCCGGGTCGTGGTGGAGGCTGACAACCGCGGCTAAATAGATGTTTTCCCTTCAACCACTGCATTACTCCGCCACACACACACCCCCTCCATCCCCTCTGGCAGACCACCCATGAATCTAGGAAATCATGTGTCATATCATCACCCTGTAATGGACAAGCCAAGGCCAGGGGCACAGGGAGAGGAAAGGAGGAACAGAATGGATCTGTACTGAAAAGATAAGGTTCTGACAGTCTTCACCCTTGATCTTGTCTCAGCCTCAAGTCCTAAACAACTAGACTGTCTGGGATACTGAGATACACCCAGATACACCCAGTACCTTGTACTGCAGTCTGGACTAGCACAACACTGTACTGTTAAGGATGGCTTGTTCCGTAAAGGGCACACCATGTTCATTTTACAGCTCAAGGTTGACCAGACGAGAGGAGAAGAACAGTGATCTGTGGCTGACCCAAACGCCACAGGAAGATTGAGTCCTAAGAATAAGAACTGGCTTGCTGGCGAGAGAGAGGAGAGAGGATAGAGGAGAGAGAGAGACTGCCGATAGGTACTTATAGTATCACAGTGGGAGGCCGTTCCTTCTCTTGCTAGAACAAAAGCGGTACCTGCTGCATACCGACCCGGTAGCGACGAACCTACCAATTCTACTTGTAGAATCGCAATGCTCATCAGTGGCCAACAACTTGACATTGAGCCAATCAGAGAGCACGAACCTCCATGTAGGGGAGCCCCGCTTCCCCCCCACATGCGCCCACTATATCTATATTGCTACATGAATAACATCCATGGTACTATTCAAACACACACAGAGGATATGGTTCTTTGACCTCTATAACGAAAAAGACAGTTACTAAAAACAGACCGAGGACATTCCTCTTACCTCACCAAGCACCTAACTACAACAAACAAAACAAATCAAATGTTATTTGTCACATGCGCCGAATACAACAGGTGTAGACCTTACAGTGAAATGCTTACTTACAAGAGAGTGAGCCACAGTAAGAGAGTGAGAGTGCAGGTAATTTGAGTGGAAGTGAACTCTGTAATTGTCCAATCATATGCATTACCTTCCAACACAGGGCCTAGTAACCCTAGGTTGAAGATACCCAGGTTAGAACAAGTCATGATTCAATGCAGAAACTGTAGAAAATAAAACAGATTCATGGGACCAGCGCCACTGCTAACTAGCATTGCTGGTCCCTTGGTTTAAAATACTTCCTCATTTATGCAAAGAGTTACGGGATATTAGAATCCTCTTCTCCAAACCTTGGTTATCTTCAACATCGAGAGAGAGAGAGAGCGAGAGAGAGAGAGAGAGAGAGAGAGAGAGAGAGAGAGAGAGAGAGAGAGAGAGAGAGAGAGAAAGAGAGAGAAAGAGAGAGAAAGAGAGAAGGTGAGAGAGAGAGAGAGAGAGAAGGTGAGGAAGAGAGAGAGAGAGAGAATGAGAGAAAGAGAGAGAGACAGAGAGAGAGACAGAGAGAGAGACAGAGGGGGAGAGAGCGAGAGAGAGACAGAGGGGGAGAGAGCGAGAGAGAGATCAGGAGTCTCGGCCAGCAACACGACTCAGACTAGTCACCGTCTGAGAGGATTATGGGTAAAAAAAAAAGATGACACAACAAAGTGTTTGAAATAGCGTAACCTGGAAGAATCTCGCAGAATAATTACTTTGGCATACCGTCCCCCTGTCTTCTGGCTACAGTTTTAATGTCATTCCTTCAAATTCACAAGCTATTAAATGTAGCTACCTTAATGTTTTCTCCCCCTTTCCTAATTCATATTCCCCAGTTGGCGTTTAACATTTACATTACATTTACATTTACGTCATTTAGCAGACGCTCTTATCCAGAGCGACTTACAAATTGGTGCATTCACCCTATAGCCAGTGGGATAACCACTTTACAATATGTGTTTTTTTTGTTTTTGTTTTGTTTTTTGGGGGGGGGGGGGCGGGGGTGTAGAAGGATTACTTTATCCTATCCCAGGTATTCCTTAAAGAGGTGGGGTTTCAAATGTCTCCGGAAGGTGGTGAGTGACTCCGCTGTCCTGGCGTCATGAGGGAGCTTGTTCCACCATTGGGAAACTCCCCTATGCACGGCAGACTGTGCAGAGATGGGTTATGTCCCAAAGGGCACCCTATTCTGTTTACAGTGCACTACTTTTGACCAGGGCTCTGGTCAAAAGTAGTGCACTATATAGGCAAGTGGGTGCCATTTGGGACGGAGCAATGTTTGGGCAGATGTTACACAACACTACGGCTGCTCTAGCTTGAGGATGAATCTCCACTCTCCTGCTATTGTGATTCTTGCATGGTGTGTCTGTCTGTTCATTCTGCAGACTGGGCACCAGGTCTATAGGTAGCTATAGCAGAGAGACATTCGAGGTCAATACGTCTCACTGTACCTTATATTAAGTGTTGCGCAACAAATATCCTCAGCACGGTCGGTTGTAACATACAGCAGTTGTGTGTGAGTGGGGTGGGAAGTGTGCGGTATGGGGTACGGGGGCTGTGTGTGTGTGTGTGTGTGTGTGTGTGTGTGTCATACACAGCTTGGAGCAGAGGATGACATGAAAGCTACTCTCGCTGTCACTAACAACACTGGTTCACTGCATAACCATCTGTTGCATAACCATATCTGTTGCATAACCATATCTCATAACCATAAGCAGCGAAGAAGATCTAGAGGCAGAACGACATATCTCAAGGAGAGAAGGATGAGAAGGAGGAAATATATATTATAATATTTTCTCGAGCTGTTCGGCATGAACTAGTGAAAGACACATAACCGTGAAACGACAGCCGCATCAGGGACAGTTTGCCAGGGACAGTTTGCCAGGGACAGTTCGCTAGCGGTGTGTGTGTGTGTAAGATCTCCACATTGGGGACAGATCAGATTCAGAATTCTGCTCCAGAGGAATCACTCAGGTTGATAATGTTATGTGACGTTTTAAACCAACAAACGGGGGGGGGGGGGGGGGGGGGGGGGGGGCAGCTCTGAAAGGCCGCTCTCTTTGAGGTTGACACGGATCATGACACAGCAGCCATTCATTATTCAGCCGAGGAGTGGGCTCCAGCTAGCGAGCTACAGAGCAAACGACGCGGTGGATTTAAAAAAAATAATAATTACTTACACCACTCCGTGCTCTAGTTTTAAAAACGCTGAAAGAAAAAGAGATTCTGAGAGAATAAAAATGCAGTGGAAAATGAAGGAGAGGATGAGAGGAGAGGAGAGGAGAGGAGAGGAGAGGAGGGGAGAGGAGGGGAGAGGAGGGGAGAGGAGAGGAGGGGAGGGGAGAGGAGGGGAGAGGAAGAGGAGAGGAGAGGAGGGGAGAGGAGAGGAGGGGAGGGGAGAGGAGAGGAGGGGAGAGGAAGAGGAGAGGAGAGGAGGGGAGGGGAGGAGACGCCCTCCAAAGCATCTCTACCTGGGAGGATTATTACAAATATTTATACTTCACATCTAAAGCATGCGTATGTGAGTGTATGTGCTTGTGAGTGTATGCGTATGTGAGTGTATGCGTATGTGAGTGTATGCGTATGTGAGTGTATGCGTATGTGAGTGTATGCGTATGTGAGTGTATGTGCTTGTGTGTGTGAGAGAGAGAGATGCATAAAGCTCATACTAAAATCAGTAGGCAGTCCCATGACACACAACCAACCACGACACTGAAGCACACCCATCGCCAATTCCCCTAAGATAAAACCACCATCCCACCCCCCACCCCCCCACACACACCCCCCCCACACACACACACACACACAAACAAACCACCAACACTGCTCTAAAGCAACACTTCTCCATAGGGCACTCACTGGCATTGTCATGAGTGTAGCACTCTTCATCAGTCCTAAGTCGTGACTGAGCGGTGGGTCTTCCCGGAGCAGGGAGGGGTGCCAGCAGCCCAAACACATAGTGGTATCCCATCTGCTTGTGCCGGGTGGCGCCGGGCAGGGCTTGGCACCTAGGGCTGGACCTCCATGTTGGGGCATTTATTTGGCGTTGTTTTAGGACACGGCAGCAGAGGTGGTGTAAGGACACACACACACACAGGGAGACACACACAGAGGGAAACACACACACACACACACACAGAGGGAACAAATACAGAGAGCCACACACTTGTACGCAGGCAGACACACACACAAACACACAGCCCTATGGATAAACCCCTGTCTGACTGACTGAGGCTGGGCCTGAGCTCTGCAGACATGAGGCCATTGAGTCCTTCTGGCTCTCACACTGTGGTAGGCAGTGTAATGGGGGATAGCTCCCCTAGCCACTTGGCATGGGAATCAATCCCAGCCTTTAGGTCAGCTGGCTAAGGGTGTCTTCCTAATCGTTCCATTTTTAGGACTAACTGTTAGGAACACGTTAGGACTCTTAAACAAGTCTGAATACGTCGTAGACACTACACACTATTTCGTCAAACAAGAGCACAGAGTATAACTATTTGGATAGCGATTCCGTATTTGATCATCTGATTTTACAACACTCAATTCATGCAAATATGTACAACAAGTATTTCAGCAGATTTTGTGCATTTTTGTGTAGCTTAATTAGTGTGAAAAAAATAATAATTACACTTAATTCGTAGGAAAACAGAAACAGAAGACCTGCAAAAAAAATGGTTTGGTTTAAATTCCCCTGGTGCAACTGCATGGTATTTGCAACTCTAACAAGTCTGGACTATGATCAATAAAGCCATATCAATGCAGTTAAACAGGTTAATATAAAATAATAAATTATGTTGGCTTACACTTACTTACTACAGGTGTGATCAAGCCTTACATCAAAGTTGCCTGAAGCTGAATGGAAAGTGCTATGGCCTGACCAGTTATTCAGAAGAAAATCCGCTGTGTACATAATTTAACTTACCAGTGTGCACCCAAAACAAATACATTCTACACATTTACAAACTACCTGTTTAAAGTGTTATTACAACCAGGGTGTTCTTTTGTTAGTGAATCTTATATATCAAATAACCTGACAATGATCCACATCATATGGGTAGACAGATAAGTAACTGTGTTATGCAGCAAAACACAACTATCCTTTATTTAGGATGCAAACCAGTAATATGAATCACTGTTGATCCATCCTCTTCTGATCTAATGAGATGGATGTAGGATTTTCTACGGCCTAGAATCGAGGCCTTTCCCAGTCATGAAGGATGAAGCTAGTCCCCTCTTGGTTCTCATTGGCAGAGACTGAACCCAAGTTAGGGGTTATATGTCAGACTCTCCTGTACCATTTTGCCCAACATGTTATACCCCAGAGGTTGTAAATAAACCCTTTTTAAGGTGATATAACTTGTATCATTATTATAGGGCTGTGAAATCCATAGCCGAAATGCTTCAGACTGAGCATTTCTCACCATTTATTTACGGAGAGTAATTTCCATTATATAACAGGTAGTGTCCATTTATTTACAGTAGTGTGTTGATTCATTATTGCTTTCTTCAGTGGAAATACAGAATATGTATAAAAATGCCAAATATACCAAAAGCTAAATCAAGCAGAGATTTACGACAATTTAACCATGTTAATCATTACTGAAACATGCAAACTACAAACATTTAACCAGTTAAAGATAATGAATACATGACAACTAGATACAGATATTTTATTAAAAAGAATTCATACAAAAGTCAAGAGTTGGCTATAACATGAGTACAAATAAAGTGAGTGTTTGTGTGCGTGTGTGTGTGTGTTATTGTGTGTATTATAATTTCCCATCATAAAAATGTATCCCCATTCCCCAATCAAATACCTTCATCGATACCATTTTTTTATTTCTAAAATCTGTATTTTTTCTCCAATCTGGCAACCCTCATGAAATTCGACATAGCCTTGTATAAAATGCATTATGAAAGAAATTGTGTAATGTAGGCTCCATGAAATATGAAATGAAGAAAATCGTGAAGGCCTTCTGTTGCCTACATGAAAAAAGGGCCTGTCTGACTACAAGTGCACCAGTCTCCCAAAGTAGTAAGCAAAAACAAGCATAGAAAAAACAGTATTGGCATTAATTTAAAAAAAGGCTACTATTATATTATAAGTATTTCGGTGACAACCTGGTTGATTAACAATATTAGGTTGTTAACACATTAGTTGTTTTATATAAATAAATGTGGGACACAAAAAAAAGGCAGTGTAGAAGACCATTGCCCATCATGCATTGCTCTAATAACATTCAAAAGATTATTCTGAAGTTTGCCCCTAAAACTTTTATTTTCCTATGAATGAAGTTGCACAAAAATATGTATTTTCCTA
This sequence comes from Coregonus lavaretus, assembly GCF_964263955.1. Classification (NCBI taxonomy): domain Eukaryota; kingdom Metazoa; phylum Chordata; class Actinopteri; order Salmoniformes; family Salmonidae; genus Coregonus; species Coregonus lavaretus. Next base: position 41,833 of record NW_028158122.1, read on the forward strand.
TGAATTAAGTCGCACATTTTTTTTTGTCTTTTCACACTAATTATGCCACACAAAAACACACAAAATCTGCTTAAATACTTTTTGTACATATTTGCACTAATTGAGTGCGAGATTGTGTTGGATTTTAGGAGGCCGGCGGACTTGCATTTAGGTTAGTCACCGCTAACATCACACCTGTTAAATATCTAAACGCAGTTTTGGTTTTTCAAAACGCTACGGCCCTAATAGATAGATGCTTGGTGCTTACTGCAATCCTCCTGGGGTCCATAGAGTCATTGAGAACGAGCTGCCTTAAATGGCTTTTAAGCTGTACCGACTGCACTTTACTGACTATTGACTGGTAGTCCAGCTATAAAACCGCTTTATGGATCAGGTAAACCGTCGCTTGTGAAGCTGTGAATCTGAAAACGCAGCATCTTTGATTTTGACAGTTTGAAATAAGCCATTGTCTGGATTACTTTTGTCGCACGGCGTCTAGAAAACAAACAACTAACTAGCCCTTTTGGAAGTATAATCAATGTATCAAGACAAAACAAATCAAAAGGTAAAATTAATGTGTGTGAATAAATGTGAGTGTCAGGGACAGCGAAGGCGACAAGAGTCATGCCCCTCGTATGACAGCCCCGTTCGGTTAATCCACTTTCATCTGAATTCGCTCAAATACAGTCAGTCAATGTCAAAAAGCTGAGAGAACATGACAGCCATTGCCATGGCGACCAGTTCAAAACTCATCGTCAACAGCTGAAGAAAGAAGGTGCAGAATGGTATCAAACCCACAGCAGCTGGAGACTAAGGAAAGAGTTCATCAGGATAACCATCCTTTTCTGGGCATTCAAGACTGGAATATGAAGATGTGCTACCATTACAATTCCTTTCCAAGGGATTGGTTCATATTGCAGCCATTTTCTTTGAACAAAAGCCCATTTAATCTCCAAAACCACAGACCAAAAAGTCTAACCATTACTGTGATCAAAACACTCCCTTTTTCTCTAACTGTCTATGCCTGATCTCAATCACTTCCCCAGTAGAAGGAGCCGGTTTATGCGTACTGTTAGTTTAGACGATCATCCAGCCTTCCAGCACAGGCACCGTGGGCTGAAACATGCGTCCTTAATGGGGCTTCTGACCATGTTAATCAGTCGCCTCAGCCTTTTCCTAGGCCTTCTCCACAGGTGTTATCATAACCTCTCATCTTAGCGTTCCACCAGGAGGATAGCTTGGCCTTGCATGGGCCAAAGCTTCTCTCTCTCTCTCTCGCTCTCTCTCTCTCTACGTTCTAAACCACTTCAGACTGACATTCTGTCTGTATTTCTTTCAAGAGAAGAGAATGGGGTTCCGCTTGTGTACACACACATACAAACACACACAGAACAAACACCCGGGCACACACTCTCACAGCAAACACAATCGTCCTGGCGATAAGGCGCTGAAGCGCGACATTATAAACCCTCTCCCAGAGACACCTCCACCGTGTCTCTGAAACGCCACCGTAATGTTAGCGCAACGTTAAGGCCTCATAAATATTAATGAGCGATCGCAGTGTTCTGAGTGGCACGGCGGCGACAATGCAAACCTATACAGGTTGCCGCCAAAAGATAAGCTTTCAGTCAGTGGGAGGAAGAGAAACCCGTCCCGGTAGCCATTCACCCTGCTGGATGTGCAGATAGAGTACATTGTGCACCAAGAAGAGGGGGCGGCTAGGGAGGTGGAGTGGAAGCTAAAAATAGAAAATAAAACAAAAGTCAAGGTTCCTCATTGCGCCAGGCGATATGGCAGCCACCACTCACGTCGCAGAGGGAGTCCATTTGATATCAACCACAAGGACGCTTGCAACTTGGCATGTCCAATTCACAGCCGGCACTTGAGGCAAAGGCTACTGCACCGATGATATAAGGGACACACACACACACACACACACACACACACACACACAGAGAGAGAGAGATACGTTATAAAGGGCTGTGTTTACAACACCCATAAACACCTTCATGGAGTTAATATGGCGGAGGGAGAAGGGTACAGTGTGTTCCGTGCCTTACCCAACGGCTGAAGTCTTTAGACTGCAGCTGATAATAGGGGGACTGGGCTATATGACACATATAAAAACCCTCACTCTGTTTCCCCCCTCCCGTTCCGTCGTCTCTCCTAAACAACAGCCGTAAATACTGGGTCAGGAAATAACTCTAAGCTTCCCTCGGCCCGGCCTGGAGTGGTCCCCGGGGGGACGAGAGTCGAGGCGCTTGCCCATAATTGGTTCCTAGGCCTTCCACAATGGCTCCCTCTCTCGCCCCTATTTAGGGCTTGACTCACCTTCTCTTTTTTACTGTAAATCAAATCATATGTTATTTGTCACATGTGCCGAATACAACAGGTGTAGACCTTACAGTGAAATGCTTACTTACAAGCCCTTAACCAACAATGCAGTTTTAAGAAAAATATGTGTTAAGTAAAACATTTATTTATTAAAAAATCATTAAAGAGCAGCAGTAAAATAACAGTAGTGAGGCTATATACATGGGGTACTGGTACAGAGTCAATGTGTGGGGGCACAGTTTAGTCAAGGTAATTGAGGTAATATGATTTTTTCTCCTTCCTTCCTTCCTTCCTTCCTTCCTTCCTTCCTTCCTTCCTTCCTTCCTTCCTTCCTTCCTTCCTTCCTTCCTTCCTTCCTTCCCTCCTTCCTTCCTTCCTTGGCCTACTTTTCACCTGGGTAACTTAGTGGTATGGAGGAGAGACAGTGAGGTGGGTGTATCCAGGCAGAACACCAGTGGGGCTTTAGGAGAGTGAGAGTAATAAATATTTTATTCCCGTCTTTCTGCAAAACACTGGTGTGTTCTTTCCAGGGAATGCTATGACAGGGTTATCCATAATTAATGGGCCAGTGATAATACGACGCCATAACCATAATACCATTGTGTGCACAACGCATCACCATTTGAGTGTCTGGCAATGTCAGAGGGAGGGTGTCGGTTGGCCCATCCGACGTGGCTGGCCCGCATGGATTGAAGAACAGGGTTTATGGGTAGGGGCCTGGATGCGGGGGCGCCAGTCGGTCAGCCGGCCGCTCTTTTCAGAACACAGGAAGATTAAACTGTCCCCTTGCGTTTACAGAAGGCCAAGTAAAATCTTACCTTGTACCCTTTGATAAAGCCCTTGGTTTGTGGCGTCTAGACTGTTCATATCGAGAGCTTAACCACTCAGACGAAACCTCTTGAAGTCTCTGCACTTGGGTACTTTATTCGCTCAATGGCTCACTTCCTTTTTTATCCACTTTCTTTCTCTATTTCTGTCTTTATCTCTGTCTCTCTCTCTCTCTGTCTCTCTCTCTCTGTCTTTACTCTCTGTCTTTCTTTCTTTCTTTCTTTCTTTCTTTCTTTCTTTCTTTCTTTCTTTCTTTCTTTCTTTCTTTCTTTCTTTCTTTCTTGCCAAGCAATGCAGACAGGTGAACAGACAACAGAGCAAGGTCTGAAATTGGGGTCTTTTGTGAACGCTTTTGTCGCCCGACGGATGATTACATCCAGATAAAAGATGCCATTAATCAACTATGTTTCTCTCTCTGGTCTCTCTCTGTCTGTGGAAGCTTCTTCTTCAGATGGGTTGATGGATGAACAAACTGCTTGTCACACTCTGGCTCCAGGACTTGTGTGTTTGAGCCAGGGTTGTTCATTGTCATTTGTTTGGGTGTGTTCGTTTTGTTGTGTGCTGTTTGGTTGGGGTGTCTAGGTGGTTGTCTTTCTTGTTTGTATTCATGTGACTCCCAATCGGAGGTAACGAGTGACAGCTGTCGCTCGTTATCTCTGATTGGGAGCCATATTTAAACTGTGTGGTTTTTCCTTAGTTTGTGGGTTATTGTTTCCTTGTTTCCTTGTTTGCTGTTAGTAGTATTTCTGTATAGAACTTCACGGATCGTCTTTTGTTGTTTTTCGTGGTTGCTTTAAGTAAATAAAGTCATCATGTTCACTCGCAACGCTGCGCATTGGTCTCCTCCTTCAGACGATCGTGACAGAATAACCCACCAAAAGAGGACCAAGCAGCGTAACAAGCGGCAACAGGACCTACCTACGCAGGATGTATGGACGCCTCCTAAGGATTTTTGGACTTGGGAGGAGATTCGGGCTGGAAAGGGTCCTTGGGCACAACCGGAGGAGGATCACCGCCCTCGTGAAGAGCTGGAGGCAGCTGCAGCCGAGAGGAGGTGGTATGAGGAGGAATATCACCGCCCTCGTGAAGAGCTGGAGGCAGCTGCAGCCGAGAGGAGGTGGTACGAAGAGGCAGCGCGGAGTCGAGGCTGGAAGCCCGTGGTTACTCCCCAAAAATTTTTTGGGGGGGGGCACATGGCTTGGGCGCCTGGGCAGCAGGAGGCTGCCACAGGTAGAGCTGGAGAGAAGGCATTCGGATTACGGGAGCCATTGGCGAGTGGAAGGGGGGAAGTTGTTGTGGCACGGCATGAGAGACTGAAGTGTGTTCCCAGTCTGGTCCGGTCCGTTCTTGATCCCCAGTTAAGGCCAGTGGTGGGTGTTCCCGGTACGGGCCGGTCTGTTCCTACTCCACGCACCAGGTCCACGATGTGCGTCGCCAGCCGGCCAGAGTCTGCCGTCTGTCCTAGGGCGTCTGAACTGCCCGTCTGCCAAGCGCTGCATAAGCCGCCCGTCTGTACTGAGCCTGCAAAGCCGTCCGTCTGCCATGAGCCTGCAGAGCCGTCCGCCAGACAGAAGCAGACACCTGCTATGGAATCAGCAGGAGCCGACGCAGCCCATACTAGACTGGAAGCTCAGGTTCGGAACCAGAAAGAGCAGATCCTGCAGATGGGAGCCGCCCTGCTGGAGGTGATGACTGCTATCCGAGGCTGGGGTCCGCCTCCACCGCCAGCCTCCCAGCCAGCACCATCAGCCAGCCATGAGCAGCCAGATCCGTCAGTCAGCCATGAGCAGCCAGACCCGTCAGCCAGCCATGAGCAGCCAGATCCGTCAGCCAGCCATGAGCAGCCAGACCCGTCAGCCAGCCATGAGCAGCCAGATCCGTCAGCCAGCCATGAGCAGCCAGATCCGTCAGCCAGCCATGAGCAGCCAGACCCGTCAGCCAGCCATGAGCAGCCAGATCCGTCAGCCAGCCATGAGCAGCCAGACCCGTCAGCCAGCCATGAGCAGCCAGACCCGTCAGCCAGCCATGAGCAGCCAGATCCGTCAGCCAGCCATGAGCAGCCAGACCCGTCAGCCAGCCATGAGCAGCCAGACCCGTCAGCCAGCCATGAGCAGCCAGATCCGTCAGCCAGCCATGAGCAGCCAGATCCGTCAGCCAGCCATGAGCAGCCAGATCCGTCAGTCAGCCATGAGCAGCCAGATCCGTCAGCCAGCCATGAGCAGCCAGATCCGTCTGCCAGCCAGGATCAGCCAGAGCCGTCCAGCCTGGATCCGCCAGAGCCGTCCAGCCAGGATCAGCCAGAGCCGGCCAGCCAGGATCCGCCAGAGCCGGTCAGCCCGGATCCACCAGAGCCGTCCCGCCAGGATCCGCCAGAGCCGTCCAGCCAGGATCAGCCAGAGCCGGCCAGCCAGGATCCGCCAGAGCCGGTCAGCCCGGATCCGCCAGAGCCGTCCCGCCAGGATCCGCCAGAGCCGTCCAGCCTGGATCCGCCAGAGCCGTCCAGCCTGGATCCGCCAGAGCCGTCCCGCCAGGATCCGCCAGAGTCGTCCCGCCAGGATCCGCCAGAGCCGTCCAGCCAGGATCCGCCATCTAGTCAGGTACTGCCCCTTAGCCCGGTGCTGCCCCTTAGTCCTGTACTGCCCTTCAGCCCGGTGCTGCCCCTTAGTCCGGTGCTGCCCCTGAGTCCGGTGCCGCCCCTTAGTCCGGTGCTGCCCCGTAGTCCGGTACTGCCCCTTAGCCCGGTGCTGCCCCTTAGTCCTGTCCTGCCCTTTAGTCCGGTACTGCCCCGTAGTCCGGTGCTGCCCCTTGTCCCGGTGCTGGCCCTTATCCCGGTGCTGCCCCTTAGTCCGGTGCTGCCCCTTAGTCCGGTACTGTCCCGTAGTCAGGTGCCGCCCCTGAGTCCGGTGCCGCCCCTTAATCCAGTGGGGTTGAGTTGGGGGGTGGTCATGAGGAAGGGAGGACGGAAGCGGAGAGTGACTAAGGTGGGATGGGGACCACGACCAGAAGCAGAACCGCCACCGTGGACAGACGCCCACCCAGACCCTCCCCTAGAGTGTATGCTGGTGCGCCCGGAGTTCGCACCTTTAGGGGGGGGTACTGTCACACTCTGGCTCCAGGACTTGTGTGTTTGAGCCAGGGTTGTTCATTGTCATTTGTTTGGGTGTGTTCGTTTTGTTGTGTGCTGTTTGGTTGGGGTGTCTAGGTGGTTGTCTTTCTTGTTTGTATTCATGTGACTCCCAATCGGAGGTAACGAGTGACAGCTGTCGCTCGTTATCTCTGATTGGGAGCCATATTTAAACTGTGTGGTTTTTCCTTAGTTTGTGGGTTATTGTTTCCTTGTTTCCTTGTTTGCTGTTAGTAGTATTTCTGTATAGAACTTCACGGATCGTCTTTTGTTGTTTTTCGTGGTTGCTTTAAGTAAATAAAGTCATCATGTTCACTCGCAACGCTGCGCATTGGTCTCCTCCTTCAGACGATCGTGACACTGCTCATATCTGATCCCCAACAAAACTTGTTTGTTGTTTTGGTTCGCTCCCAAAAGCAATTTTGGGCCTGTATGAGCCTTGAACATTGTCACTGACCTGCTGATAGAAGGTGAACAACCGTTCTCTGCCAAATGCCTTAACTTTCAACAGCCTCCAGTGTGATGTTTCAATAAAGTATAGAGCCTGTCACTGTACAGGGAAACATTTAGACGGGAGCAACAATAAACCCTCTCATTGATGCCCAACCCGATGCCAACCTGATGCCAGCCGTTGATGCCACCCGATGCCAACCTGATCCCGTCTCAGTGAAAGCCTGCCTCATCATTTTGCCCACCAGCGGTCTCAGTCTCCAGCTCCGTACACACAGACACTCAATTCTCCCATTCCGAACAAACTCAGAGAGCCATGACAGTTAGCGGCGGCGCCACGCTAAATGGCTTTAGCTGGAAACAGCCTGCATGGAAATATCCTTAGAGAAAACAATAACAATGTTCAGAAAGCATCACTATCCCCCTGCAGATCTAGATTAGGGGCTCATTATATGGCAGGAGGCCGAGGAGCCACTCGGTAGGCAGACGTAAACAAAGCGGGTAGGGGAGGCGCGAAAAACGGCAGCAGTCTTAATAAAGAGAAGAAAAAACACTGCACTCAGCAAATGACCAACAGTTAAAACTAATGTTGTATGAACCGTATTCAATTACCCTCTGCAGCGATTTCCCCTTCGCCTCTGTCGTGGCAGGGGCCTTGGTGTAGGGAAGCAGCCGTGATGCATGGCTCTGGTTGCCGCGGTAATCTGTCTCGGCCGACAACGGGGCGACGGACGCATTAAGTCGTTTAAAACAGCTGATGCAGAAACAGAGGTCAGGGGTCAATGCTCCCAGAGGAGTATCAAACACAGCGAAGATGACATCGCCCCGAGATAATTACCTCTCTGGGAGGGAAGGATTGACTGAGGGCATAATAAGGCTCTAAGCTATGATCCGTACAGGGAATGAGGCCGTTTAGCATTCAACCCCACCCACCACCACTGTTTCCATTAAGGGCCATAGCCATCACTTAAAGAGTGGACCGGCTGAAGAAGAGTATCCATGTTGAGTAATAAAGATGGGTTTATGGCCATTTACTCTACCATGAATGGCATCAGTAGCTCTACTATCCTACCTTAGAGTGGGGCTACGGCATCCATCTTCAGTGATAAAGTTATTTTTAATGCCCTTTAGTCTACCATGACTACCCTGAATGGAGTCTGCTGGAATAGTCTCTCTACCATTCTGTTCTATGGTTGTCCCTTCCATTCTAGTCCAGTCCCTTATCTGGGAATCTTTTAGAGTCGGTCCAGGATGCATGGGGATTAAACACAAAAGGGATAATGCAATTAATGTTTCACAACCTCTCTATGGAGGAGGATGACTCAGCATTAGTTGTCGTTTTAACTGAATGGAGGAGGCCTAATCCGGGTTTTGTTTTAGCAGGTATTAAAATGATTGATGTAGCGATGATGAGATGATCTGGGTGGCTTTGAAGCACCCTGAGATGCAATGCATTTTTGTGGGATTTCAAGGTTTTCAATTTTAATGAGAGTTTGTCCAAAGGTTCAATGTTGTACGGTTCACTGATAGATGAAAATGAGGGGAATTAGTGGTAATCCTAAAATCATACCGCCTCAGTGTGCTCTCCCACCGCCATTAGTAAACATCACACCAAGCGGTTGTTACGGTAACATTAAAAGGTGATGCAGTACATGGCTTATTAAAGAGACTTTTGAAAACACAAGTCCACCCACAACCACATTTCGAGAATATTCTCCTATAATTGTATTAAACAGTAATAATGCTACATGATATCATAACTAAATCCTCCCAGCTGGATTTGAAATTACTGTGACGTTCTGGCTCCGGGACTCTTAGTTGTGAGCCAGGGTTGTCATTTTCTTTTGGGTGTATTTCTATGTGGGATCTAGTTGGTTCATTTCTATGTTTGGGTTTTATGTTGATTAGTCATATGACTCCCAATCGGAGGTAACGAGTGTCAGCTGTCGGCTCGTTATCTCTGATTGGGAGCCATATTTATTCTGTATGTGTTCTTGTGGGCATTGTGGGTTATTGTTCCGTTTCTGTCAGTTTAGCAGAGGACTTCACGAATCGTCGTTTGTTTTGTATTTACGTGCTTTACTTTATTAAAGTTATCATGTTCACTCAACGCGCTGCGCTTTGGTCCGTTCATTCATCAGACGAACGTGACAGAATAACCCACCACAAAAGGACCAAGCAGCGCGTCCAGGAGCAAAGGGTCTGGACATGGGAGGAGGCGCCGGGTCAGGAGAGAACGTTGGTGGATGTCCTCCTCGGCTGGGGACATATTACCCAGGAGGAGGCCGTCCGGTACCGGAGGGCGATGAAGGGGGAGAACCTGGCAGGAGAGGAGCAACGGCATCGGCAGGGCCATCGTCGGAAGGACGGGAGGCAACCCCAAAAAGTTTTTTTGGGGGGGCACATGGCTTGGGCGGCTGGGCAGCAGGAGGCTGCCACAGGGAGAAAAGGAGAGAAGGCTAACGGAGTACGGGAGCCATTGGCGAGTAGAGGGAGGGAAGTGTTTGTGGCACGGCGTGAAGGACTGATGTGTGTTGCCAGTCCGGTCCGGCCCGTTCCTGATCCTCGGTTGAGGCCAGTGGTGTGTGTTCCCGGTACGGACCGGCCAGTTCCTACTCCAAGCACCAGGTCCACGGTGTGCTACGCCAGCCCGACCCGGCCTGTTCCGGCCACTCGCACCAGGGATGCGGTGCGCGTCGCCAGCCCAGCCCGGCCTGTTCCTGCTCCACGCACCAGGGATAGGGTGCGCTTCGCCAGCCCGGCCCGGCCTGTTCCGGCCACTCGCACCAGGGATACGGTGCGCGTCGCCAGCTCAGCCCGGCCTGTTCCTACTCCACGCACCAGGGATACGGTGCGCTTCGCCAGCCCGGCCCGGCCTGTTCCGGCCACTCGCACCAGGGATACGGTGCGCGTCGCCAGCCCAGCCCGGCCTGTTCCTACTCCACGCACCAGGGATACGGTGCGCTTCGCCAGCCCGGCCCGGCCTGTTCCGGCCTCTCGCACCAGGGATACGGTGCGCGTCGCCAGCCCAGCCCGGCCTGTTCCTGCTCTCCGCACTAGGCCTTATGTGCGTCCCCAGGGTCCAGCATGCCCTGTTGCTGCTCTCCGCACTAGGCCTTATGTGCGTCCCCAGGGCCAAGCATGCCCTGTTGCTGCTTCCCGCACTAGCCCTGAGATGCGTGTCCTCAGCCCGGTACCTCCAGTTCCGGCACCACGCATCAGGCCTACGGTGCGTCCCCAGGGCCAAGCATGCCCTGTTGCTTCTCCCCGCACTAGCCCTGAGATGCGTGTCCTCAGCCCGGTACCTCCAGTTCCGGCACCACGCACCAGGCCTACGGTGCGCCTCAGACGGCCAGAGTCTGCCGTCTGCCCAACGGGGCCTGAACTGTCCGTCTGCCCAACGCCGTCTGAACTGCCCGTCTGCCCAACGGCGCCTGAACTGCCCGTCTGCCCAACGCCGTCTGAACTGCCCGTCTGCCCAACGCCGTCTGAACTGCCCGTCTGCCCAACGGCGCCTGAACTGCCCGTCTGCCCAAAGCCGTCTGAACTGCCCGTCTGCCCAACGCCGTCTGAACTGTCCGTCTGCCCAACGCCGTCTGAACTGCCCGTCTGTACTGAGCCTACAAAGCCGCCCGTCTGCCATGAGCCTTCAGAGCCGTCCGCCAGACCGGAGCCGCTAGAGCTCTCCGCCAGACAGGATCAGCCAGAGCCTTCCGCCAGACAGGATCAGCCAGAGCCTTCCGCCAGACAGGATCAGCCAGAGCCTTCCGCCAGACAGGATCAGCCAGAGCCTTCCGCCAGACAGGAGCAGCCAGAGCCTTCCGTCAGATCGGATCAGCCAGAGCCTTCCGCCAGACAGGAGCAGCCAGAGCCTTCCGCCAGACGGGATCAGCCAGAGCCTTCCGCCAGCCATGAGCCGTCCAGCCAGGATCCGCCAGAGCCGTCCAGCCAGGATCCGCCAGAGCCGTCCAGCCAGGATCCGCCAGAGCCAGCCAGCCAGGATCCGCCATTTAGTCAGGTGCTGCCCCTTAGTCCAGTGCTGCCCCTTAGTCCAGTGCTGCCCCTTAGTCCGGTGCTGTCCCTTAGCCTGGTGCTGCCTCTTAGTCCGGTGCTGCCCATTAATCCAGGTGGGTTTAAGTGGAGGGTGGTCATTGGGAGGAGGTTAAGAAAGCGGGTAGTAACTATAGTGGGGTGGTGGTCAAGCCCGGAGCCGGAACCGCCTCCGGGGAGCAACACCCACCCAGCCCTCCCCTATTGTGGGGTTGTGAGGCGCGGTCGCAGTCCGCGCCTTTAGGGGGGGGTACTGTGACGTTCTGGCTCCGGGACTCTTAGTTGTGAGCCAGGGTTGTCATTTTCTTTTGGGTGTATTTCTATGTGGGATCTAGTTGGTTCATTTCTATGTTTGGGTTTTATGTTGATTAGTCATATGACTCCCAATCGGAGGTAACGAGTGTCAGCTGTCGGCTCGTTATCTCTGATTGGGAGCCATATTTATTCTGTATGTGTTCTTGTGGGCATTGTGGGTTATTGTTCCGTTTCTGTCAGTTTAGCAGAGGACTTCACGAATCGTCGTTTGTTTTGTATTTACGTGCTTTACTTTATTAAAGTTATCATGTTCACTCAACGCGCTGCGCTTTGGTCCGTTCATTCATCAGACGATCGTGACAATTATACATACTAAGTCAACGTTATGCTATAAGCTATATAGATAATATTCTGGTCTAACCCCCAGACAAAGCGAACACTTCCCTAGTTTTCTAAATGGAACTAAACCAATGTCTCAGCATATCGCCTATAACTGTGGGGTTCAGCAGAGCAAGCCCCCTCCTTGAACCAGCTCTTTCCATCTGGTCTCTCATCTCATCCCATCGTCCTCTCCCCTCTCCCTCCCTGGATGGAGCTGGAGCTAGGAGCAGTGGGTCTGGATGGACACACGTGGCTGCCCTCCTCTTCCCGGAGCCTAATTGGCCAGTCCTGCTGAAATAGCACAGCTCTTTTATCTTTACTCTTCCCCAGAGTGGATTGTGCTCCTCTGCTCTGCGGCCCAGAGAGACGTCCCCGCTCTGTCTATTACTCCAAGAACAGCTGAGAGGGGGAAGCTGGGGGGTGTTGGAGGTGGGGAATTAAGGGGGAATTTTGGGGGTTACTGCTTATCCTTCGGGCAAGCCTATTATTTTGTAAAATGTTCTAGTTTTTTCAGTATGTCGTCTTTTATCAATCAAATCAATCAAATGTATTTTACAAAGGCCTTTTTACATCATCAGTTGTCACAAAGTGACAAGGGCAGTTATGATTTCTGCCCGTCGGCAGCTTGGCTGGCGGAAAATCATTAGCTTTGAGAGATTCAACTATACATCATTGTTTTTAATGATAAAGTTACAGGCAAGGTTGACTTTGGGTCTTTGTTTACAGGCAGGTTGACTTTGGGCCTAACTTTGCTTGTTAGAAACGAGGTACTGTAAAGGAAGATGTGCCTTAACATGTGACAAGATGTTAAAAATCGATTTGAGACGTTGAGATTTCCCCCCATACCACTCATGTAGGTCTGAATAAACCCCTAGTTCCAACCCCCTATACCACTCCTGTAGGTCTGAATAAACCCCTAGTTCCAACCCCCCATACCACTCCTGTAGGTCTGAATCAACCCCTAGTTCCAACCCCCCATACCACTCCTGTAGGTCTGAATCAACCCCTAGTTCCAACCCCCTATACCACTCCTGTAGGTCTGAATCAACCCCTAGTTCCAACCCCCCATACCACTCCTGTAAGTCTGAATAAACCCCTAGTTCCAACCCCCCATACCACTCCTGTAGGTCTGAATAAACCCCTAGTTCCAACCCCCCATACCACTCCTGTAGGTCTGAATCAACCCCTAGTTCCAACCCCCCATACCACTCCTGTAAGTTTGAATAAACCCCTAGTTCCAACCCCCCATACCACTCCTGTAGGTCTGAATAAACCCCTAGTTCCAACCCCCCATACCACTCCTGTAGGTCTGAATAAACCCCTAGTTCCAACCCCCCATACCACTCCTGTAGGTCTGAATCAACCCCTAGTTCCAACCCCCCATACCACTCCTGTAGGTCTGAATCAACCCCTAGTTCCAACCCCCCATACCACTCCTGTAGGTCTGAATCAACTCCTAGTTCCAACCCCCCATACCTCTCCTGTAGGTCTGAATAAACCCCTAGTTCCAACCCCCCATACCACTCCTGTAGGTCTGAATCAACCCCTAGTTCCAACCCCCCATACCTCTCCTGTAGGTCTGAATCAACTCCTAGTTCCAACCCCCTATACCACTCCTGTAGGTCTGAATCAACCCCTAGTTCCAACCCCCTATACCACTCCTGTAGGTCTGAATCAACCCCTAGTTCCAACCCCCTATACCACTCCTGTAGGTCTGAATCAACCCCTAGTTCCAACCCCCTATACCACTCCTGTAGGTCTGAATTAACCCCTAGTTCCAACCCCCTATACCACTCCTGTAGGTCTGAATCAACTCCTAGTTCCAATCCCCTATACCACTCCTGTAGGTCTGAATCAACTCCTAGTTCCAACCCCCTATACCACTCCTGTAGGTCTGAATCAACTCCTAGTTCCAACCCCCTATACCACTCCTGTAGGTCTGAATCAACTCCTAGTTCCAACCCCCCATACCACTCCTGTAGGTCTGAATCAACTCCTAGTTCCAACCCCCCATACCACTCCTGTAGGTCTGAATCAACTCCTAGTTCCAAACCCCCATACCACTCCTGTAGGTCTGAATTGATTGGATAGGTGAAAGTAATATAGTGAAAATTCCAACATGCCAATCAAAAGGCAAGTTGAAGCAATGATCTCCTTTAATTTATCAGATCATTTTGGATATGCAGGAGTGCCTGGGGAGTAGGGAGTGGGAGCTAGGGGTTGATTTGGGAAATCAGTTGGAGGGTTCTACACTCTTAGAAAAAAGGCTTCCAAAAGGGTTCTCCGGCTGTCTCCATAGGAAACCCTTTTTGGTTCCAGGTCAAACCCTTTGTATAAAGGGTTCTACATGGAACCCAAAATGGTTATACCTGGAACCAAAAGGTTCTACCTGGAACCAAAAAGAGTTCTTCAAAGGGTTCTCCTATGGCAGGGGTGTCAAACTCATTCCACGGAGGGCCGACTGTCTGTGGCTTTTGTTTTTTCCTTTCAGTTAAGACCTAGGCAACCAGGTGAGGGGAGTTCCTTACTAATCAGTGATCTTAATTCATAAAACAAGTACAAGGGAAGAGTGAAAACCCGCAGACACAATCATTCACTATACAGGTATGTGGAACTAGAAACAACCAATCATTCACTATACAGGTATGTGGAACTAGAAACAACCCATCATTCACTATACAGGTATGTGGAACTACAAAACAACCAATCATTCACTATACAGGTATGTGGAACTACAAAACAACCAATCATTCACTATACAGGTATGTGGAACTAGAAACAACCAATCATTCACTATACAGGTATGTGGAACTACAAAACAACCAATCATTCACTATACAGGTATGTGGAACTAGAACCAACCAATCATTCACTATACAGGTATGTGGAACTAGAAACAACCAATCATTCACTATACAGGTATGTGGAACTAGAAACAACCAATCATTCACTATACAGGTATGTGGAACTAGAACCAACCAATCATTCACTATACAGGTATGTGGAACTACAAAACAACCAATCATTCACTATACAGGTATGTGGAACTAGAAACAACCAATCATTCACTATACAGGTATGTGGAACTAGAACCAACCAATCATTCCCTATACAGGTATGTGGAACTAGAACCAACCAATCATTCACTATACAGGTATGTGGAACTAGAAACAACCAATCATTCACTATACAGGTATGTGGAACTACAAAACAACCAATCATTCACTATACAGGTATGTGGAACTAGAAACAACCAATCATTCACTATACAGGTATGTGGAACTAGAACCAACCAATCTCCATAATGCATGTAGAGGAAGCCTGTGGTGAGACCCAGATTCAATGACAATCCATCTCCTTGTCCTGCTCCCATTCTCTTCCCAGTCACTGACAACCATCTCCCCCGCGGCCCCTTCTCCCTGCTACGTCTTCGCTGTTCCACCACTATCTCCATACCCATCATACCCATCATACCCATCATAGCCATCTTAGATCAGGTGAGAGAAAACATACACCCCCACACCATCTTGACTGTGTGTGTGTAATGCGCGCGTGTGTACGGGAAGGGTACTACTCAGTATCAAGGTCGAGGTGTGTGTGTATATTTGTGTGTGTGTGAGGATGAATCTCATGATTTACAACCCCCTCTACCTTATCCTTCCCAAACCCGATCCCCGGCACTCCTCGGGGACCAAACACAATAAAGTGTTGAAATGTAGCGACGGGGGGGGGTACGTGGGGAGTGGCACCGGAGACGGATCAGACAGTCGCTGTAGATCATGAGGTCGTGAATACGGGATGAAGCCGACAAGGCCGCCGAGCATGAATCACACCACGGCAAAAGAACGAACGCCGCCCGTTCTACCCTTCCTCTCATTCCTACTCTCATCCTTCCTTCTCCACGCCAAATTTCTGCTTCACGCCCACGGTCGAGGTATAGGGGGTTGTATGTTTCCATTTCCTAGGTAGTCTACACCGACTGTCAGCCGAGGACTGTTGGTTATACAAATGTCTTAATGTGAACTAACGGCTGACAATCCATCCAGACTGGATTTCAAGAGAAGGTACATTTTCCAGTTTGAATACACATAGCTTTGGGACTACGATACAATGCCCTGTAAAATCTTCATGCCATGACGAGGTACGTTATTTTAACTAATTAATCATGTTTGTTTATAGACTGCACTGCCCCAGGGGGACCTACAAGACTGTTTTATGGCACATTTTAATAATGGCTGGCTAGTGCATTAGGCAAAAACTATTTGGGGACTGTCCAAGTTCAAACATTTTCTCATTTCAATTACTTATAGTGTTACTAAATGGGCTTGGGAAATAATTTCTCTTATCATGGAGATATGGAGGAGGGAGGAAACATCTACATTAAGTGAAGATGAGAAGCCCCACACATCACTGTGAGGACCGCATGACATCAAACAGATTTCATTCCCCGACAGACAGACAGACCAATATCTCCGGCTGTCGCCAACAACACTGAATCTAAGCTTGCGGCTGGAGGGAAACGGTTGAGTCGGCCCTCGTTTCTGAATGGGGAAGACGGTAGAAGAATGAAAATAATGAAAACTCGGGGGGGGGGGGGTGGCAACGTCAAATCAAGCCTCTCACCCAGCCACTCATTCATTCCCCCAAATGATAGACCCTGGCAGAAACAGAAACAGGGAGAGGGGCTGGAGGGGTTTGGCCACTGTTGTCAGGGCCATCATTTGGGGATAACACCAGGCTAGATTCTAGATGGGTCAGAATAAAGAGCTGATTTGATACGGGAGCCCCAGGCTGTGAGGACATGGAATAAGAATCAGAAGGAGGCGCTGCTGTAGAGAACAGAGGAAGGTACTGTACTCACAATGACTGTTTCACGGTTTGAATTTCACATTTGGTGATGTTAAATCCAACTACCACCAAAATAGTATGCATGTTGTAAATCCAGTCATCCACACCAAAGGTTTAGTATTTATCTAAACAGCTCCAAAGTAACGAGGAAACAAGATGTTCTACTGAGCCTACAACAAACCAGAATAAAACACAAATTCTGGCACTCTAGGCTCTCACTGCAGAAGTTATGGAAAAAGAGAAAGCGAGAGAGAGAGAAAGAAAGGAGAGAGAGAAGAGAGAGAGAGAGAGAAAGGAGAGAGAGAAGAGAGAGAGAGAAAGGAGAGAGAGAAGAGAGAGAGAGAGAGAGAGAGAGAGAGGAGAGAGAAAGGAGAGAGAAAGGAGAGAGAAAGATAAGAGAAAGGAGAGAGAAGAGAAAGAGAGAGAGAGAGAGAGAGAGAGAGAGAGAGAGAGAGGAGAAAGAAAGGAGAGAGAGAGAGATAGAGAGAGAGAGAAAGGAGAGAAAGGAGAGAGAGAAGCAACAAATAAAGACTGAGGATAAAACCATCCTAATGTGATTAATGAGAGGCTGTTTATGTTGTGACGAGAGCAGATGGAGGAGTGTTCTCCTCTCCTTCTCCACGGCTACTGCTGTAAACAGACCTTTCTGTTCTCTCCTTCTCCACGGCTACTGATGTAAACAGACCTTTCTGTTCTCTCCTTCTCCACGACTACTGCTGTAAACAGACCTTTCTGTTCTCTCCTTCTCCACGGCTACTGCTGTAAACAGACCTTTCTGTTCTCTCCTTCTCCACGGCTACTGCTGTAAACAGACCTTTCTGTTCTCTCCTTCTCCACGGCTACTGATGTAAACAGACCTTTCTGTTCTCTCCTTCTCCACGGCTACTGATGTAAACAGACCTTTCTGTTCTCTCCTTCTCCACGGCTACTGCTGTAAACAGACCTTCCTGTTCTCTCCTTCTCCAAGGCTACTGCTGTAAACAGACCTTTCTGTTCTCTCCTTCTCCACGGCTACTGATGTAAACAGACCTTTCTGTTCTCTCCTTCTCCACGGCTACTGATGTAAACAGACCTTTCTGTTCTCTCCTTCTCCACGGCTACTGATGTAAACAGACCTTTCTGTTCTCTCCTTCTCCACGGCTACTGCTGTAAACAGACCTTCCTGTTCTCTCCTTCTCCAAGGCTACTGCTGTAAACAGACCTTTCTGTTCTCTCCTTCTCCACGGCTACTGCTGTAAACAGACCTTTCTGTTCTCTCCTTCTCCACGGCTACTGCTGTAAACAGACCTTTCTGTTCTCTCCTTCTCCATGGCTACTGCTGTAAACATACATTTCTGTTCTCTCCTTCTCCACTGGCTACACTCTTAGAAAAAAAGGAGAACCTAAAAGGGTTCTTCGGCTGTCCCCATTGGACCCTTTGAAGAACCATTTTTGGTTCCATGTAGTACCCGTTTGGTTCCAGGTAGAACCCTTTTGGTTCCAGGTAGAACCCTTTTGTTGCTCAGGCTCATTTTAAGAGCTGCATGTATAATAGGGAAACTGTCAAATGTGTCAACTCTTACACCTCTTGGTGTGGGTGGGATCGACATACAGGGGATCTTGTCATGTTGGTCTCATTCATACTAGAATATGACTAGGGTCCTGAGTTTTTCCTTCACATGGCCAATCCAGAAAAACTCTGGGCCCTAGACATTACACAAAACAGTGTCTTATCGTCTGATCAATGCAAAGCATCCTATCCTGCCTAGGGCCATTGGCTGTACTGTCTGGTCTGGATACTGTGTTCATGATCTGTGTATATTGCCTGGAGAAGGCTTATGTTACTGTGCTCACAATGACTTATTCAACTCAGAAAATCCAGTCCAGTTCAGTCAATTTACAGAAGTAATCAGTAGGCCAATGGGCCATGCGGGAATCAAACCCACTACCCTGGAGTTGGCAGCACTGAGCCACTAAAACCACTCTACATTTAAATCACTGGACAATCATAGAACATACCCTCTGGACCGTATCATTTTGATTCATACTGAGGAGAAAATGTCAAATGTAAATGTACCCAAACTGACCATAAGGGTGTTTAAACACACTAGTCAAACCTAATTTCCCTCCCGGCCAGACTAGTTCCCTCCGGCCAGGCTGCTTCCCTCCCGGCCAGGCAGCTTCCCTCCCGGCCAGGCAGCTTCCCTCCCGGCCAGGCTGCTTCCCTCCCGGCCAGGCTGCTTCCCTCCCGGCCAGGCAGCTTCCCTCCCGGCCAGGCAGCTTCCCTCCCGGCCAGGCTGCTTCCCTCCCGGCCAGGCTGCTTCCCTCCCGGCCGCTGCTTCCCTCCCGGCCAGGCTGCTTCCCTCCCGGCCAGGCAGCTTCCCTCCCGACCAGGCTGCTTCCCTCCCGGCCAGGCAGCTTCCCTCCCGGCCAGGCTGCTTCCCTCCCGGCCAGGCTGCTTCCCTCCCGGCCAGGCAGCTTCCCTCCCGACCAGGCTGCTTCCCTCCCGGCCAGGCAGCTTCCCTCCCGGCCAGGCTGCTTCCCTCCCGGCCAGGCTGCTTTCCTCCCGGCCAGGCTGCTTCCCTCCCGGGACCAGGCTGCTTCCCTCCCGGCCAGGCTGCTTCCATCCCGGCCAGGCTGCTTCCCTCCCGGCCAGGCTGCTTTCCTCCCTGCCAGGCTGCTTCCCTCCCGGCCACTGCTTCCCTCCCGGCCACTGCTTCCCTCCCGGCCAGGCAGCTTCCCTCCCGGCCAGGCAGCTTCCCTCCCGGCCAGGCTGCTTCCCTCCCGGCCACTGCTTCCCTCCCGGCCAGGCTGCTTCCCTCCCGGCCAGGCTGCTTCCCTCCCTGCCAGGCTGCTTCACTCCCGGCCACTGCTTCCCTCCCGGCCACTGCTTCCCTCCCGGCCAGGCAGCTTCCCTCCCGGCCAGGCAGCTTCCCTCCCGGCCAGGCTGCTTCCCTCCCGGCCACTGCTTCCCTCCCGGCCAGGCTGCTTCCCTCCCGGCCACTGCTTCCCTCCCGGCCAGGCTGCTTCACTCCCGGCCAGGCTGCTTCCCTCCCGGCCAGGCTGCTTCCCTCCCGGCCAGGCAGCTTCCCTCCCGGCCAGGCAGCTTCCCTCCCGGCCAGGCAGGAGTTTGTGTATGTGCTGTTTACTGTGTGTGTGTGTGTGTGTGTGTGTGTGTATGTGTGTGTGTATGTGTATGTGTGTGTTTTTTACGCACACGTACACATGCTCTCTCACGTGTGTGTGTGTGTGTGTGTGTGTGTGTGTGGTGTGTGTGTGTGTGTGCGCGTGTGTGTGTGTGTGTGTGTGTGTGTGTGTGTGTGTGTGTGTGTGTGTGTGTGTGTGTGTGTGTGTGTGTGTGTGCGTGTGTGTGTGTGTGTGTGTGTGCGTGTGTGTGTGTGTGCGTGTGTGTGTGTGTGTGTGTGTGCTGTCATGACTTAACCTCATGGGCTGAGGATCAAAGGTGCCTGCTAGGAAAAGGTTTGAACACCCCAGTTTTTTTTCCGTGCCATGCAGTATTGGGAGAGGGAATTTCCCTGTGAGACAAAGGAAGTCTTCCCGCCAAGACTCCAACATCCAAAAGTGGATAATGAAACAATATTCCTACTTAAAGGAATGTGGGAAATGGTTGGTGGGGACTTAAAGAACAATCATGTCAAATTCGTTACAATGTTGTGATGTCATTAAAGACGGTGGAACAACATAACTGTATCTCTGGGGGTGTACACTTCCCAGTTATGAGGTTTGCATCTAATTGTTGTATAAAACGAATGATTAAGTAAAATAATACTTTTGTGAAGATAACAATGTGATTTTAGCATTCTAGATGAGATGATTGTTTTCCATATTGATTTGTTCTCAGTCAGTGGCCACGCCCAGATGAGCACAAACATGATGGAACGCCCCTTTTACCCCGAGTGCATAAAAAGCCTTGTGACGAAATTCACCTCAGACCAGGAAGCCCACGGCTTAAAATGGTTGACACTCTACAAAACCAGCAGACGTGAAGCGTGAGCTAAACGTTGCAAATGGTTGAATTTCTACCAGACCAGGAAGCGTGAAGCTGAAGCTACACGTTACAAAATTGACTGTGTCCATAAAATGTATATAGTATGTATAAGCTGGAAGTAGAGGCCTAAGCATTGTTGTTCACTAGTTTACTCCAATTAGGGAAGGGGTGGTGGGGTTGGAAAGTAATAAAGGGAAATATATTTTAAAAAAGGATATGTATATATATATGTATGTATATGTATTTATATGTATGTATGTATGTGTATATGTATGTATGTATGTGTATATGTATGTGTGTGTATGTATGTATGTATGTATGTATATGTATATAGAGTTGAAGTCGGAAGGTTACATACACCTTAGCCAAATACATTTAAACTCCGTTTTTTACAATTCCTAACATTTAATCCTAGTAAAAACTCCCTGTCTTAGGTCAGTTAGGATCACCACTTTATTTTAAGAATGTGAAATGTCAGAATAATAGTAGGGCAAATTATTTATTTCAGCTTTTATTTCTTTCATCACATTCCCATTGGGTCAGAAATTTACATACACTCAATTAGTATTTGGTAGCATTGCCTTTAAATTGTTTAACTTGGGTCAAACGTTTCGGGTAGCCTTCCAGAAGTTTCCCACAATAAGTTGGGTGAATTTTGGCCCATTCCTCCTGACAGAGCTGGTGTAACTGAGTCAGGTTTGTAGGCCTCCTTGCTCGTACACGCTTTTTCAGTTCTGCCCACAAATGTTCTATAGGCTTGAGGTCAGGGCTTTGTGATGGCCACTCCAATACCTTGACGTTGTTGTCCTTAAGCCATTTTGCCACAACTTTGGAAGTATGCTTGGGGTCATTGTCTATTTGAAAGACCCATTTGCGACCAAGCTTTAACTTCCTGACTGATGTCTTGAGCTTCAATATATCCACATAATTTTTCTTCCTCATGATGCCATCTATTTTGTGAAGTGCACCAGTCCCTCCTGCAGCAAAGCACCCCCACAGCATGATGCTGCCACCCCCGTGCTTCACGGTTGGGAGGGTGTTCTTCGGCTTGCAAGCAACCCCCTTTTTCCTCCAAACATAACGATGGTCATTATGGCCAAATAGTTATATTTATGTTTCATCAGACCAGAGGACATTTCTCCAAAAAGTAAGATCTTTGTCCCCATGTGCAGTTGCAAACCATAGTCTGGCTTTTTTATGGTGGTTTTGGAGCAGTGGCTTCTTCCTTGCTGAGTGGCCATTCAGGTTATGTCGATATAGGACTTGTTTCACTGTGGATATAGATACTTTTGTACCTGTTTCCTCCAGCATCTCACATGGTCCTTTGCTGTTAATCTGGAATTGATTTGCACTTTTCGCACCAAAGTACGTTCATCTCTAGGAGACAGAACGCGTCTCCTTCCTGAGCGGTATGACGGCTGCGTTGTCCCATGGTGTTTATACTTGCATACTATTGTTTGTACAGATGAACGCGGTACCTTCAGGCGTTTGGAAATTGCTCCCAAGGATGAACCAGTCTTGGCTGATTTATTTTGATTTTCCCATGATGTCAAGCAAAGAGGCACTGAGTTTGAAGGTAGGCCTTGAAATACATCCACAGGTACACCTCCAATTGACTCAAATGATGTCAATTAGCCTATTAGAAGCTTCTAAAGCCATGACATCATTTCCTGGAATTTTCCAAGCTGTTTAAAGGCACAGTCAACTTAGTGTATGTAAACTTCTGACCCACTGGAATTGTGATACAGTGAATTACAAGTGAAATAATATGTCTGTAAACAATTGTTGGAAAAATTACTTGTGTCATGCACAAAGTAGATGTCCTAACCGACTTGCCAAAACTATAGTTTGTTAACAAGACATTTGTGGAGTGGTTGAAAAACGAGTTTTAATGACTCCAAGCTAAGTGTATGTAAACTTCCGACTTCAACTGTATATATATATATATATATATATATATATATATATATATATATATATATATATATATATATATATATATATTCTATTTTTTGCGAGAAAAAAAACATATGGGGGATTGGAAGTGATGCAGACAATTACATTGATGGAAGTTACGATCTATCTGCAATATTAAAGCTGATCTACCCCCTAAGGGGAAAAAATAAAATAAAAAAATATCAAGCATACTACGGTATGAAGCCAGATGTTGCAAATGGTTGAATTTCTACAAGATCAAGAAGTGTGAAGCTGAAGCTACACGTTACAAAATGGTTAGACCAGAAAGACCAGAAAACGTGAGACTTTAGTCCACACGTTTGAAATGGAGAAACTCACTAGACCTTATCATCTCAGTCTGCAGCTGGCATGTATAGTCGTCTAGAGAACTTTCACTAAAGACACGAGTTGGGAAGGACAATCCCTCTCCGACAACCGCTGGTACATCTGAAGTATACATTCTATCCAAAACTACGACCAGAAACTCAACCAGAGTCCTACATCATCAACTCAACTATGGAGGACAGCTACACGTAAATACATGTTGCATTTCTAATCTGAATGAGCGTTTAGTGGGGTTTTAAGCATTTGTATTTCCAAAGTAACCACGATAGTTTGAATCTCTGTCTCTCACTTCCACTCTGACCCTCCTTCTACCCAAGTATTCATGCTATTGTTAGTTCAGTCCACCTGTTTTCATTGTATTACGTTAGTAATCAATAACCTGTGTGTGTGTGTTTGTATTGCGTTATTATTTAGTTAGTTAGTAAATAAATAATTAATCCAATTTGTGTATTGCTGATTCATCAATAAGGTTAGGGTTTTTGCAGGTTCAAGGATTATGCGACGTTCAGAATAAGCCTGATAAGAGGTAATTATTTGATTAGTGTTATCGATATATAACATATATCTTCTAAGAGTTTAATTCGGGTGATGGTAACTCGTTAAACAACTTATTACGTGGTGCCCCAAATTCCTAATGAGTTAATTGTTACATGATTAATTTAATCGAGTGACAATTAAACATAGTTAGGTGATTCAATAAATAACAGTCATACATTAAAGTAAGTCACGTCACAACAGTGTGCTCCCGCTCATGCGTGTATGTATGTGTGTGCGTTAGGCATCTCCTCCGCCCCTCCACCTACACACACAAAGTGTTTCAAAAACCACACTTATTTTGTGATATAAGAAAGAGCTAGAGGGTACAAAGTAATTAAACTTCCCAGTCGGCGCAAAGCTCAGCTGCATAACGGAGGATTCTGGGTAATAAGAAAAAGACTGCATTCCAAATGGCACCCTATTCCCTATACAGGGCCCTGGTCAAAAAGTAGTGCACTATGTAGGGAATAGAGTACCATTTGGGATGCAGGCAGAGTCATTGTGTAGCGTGGCGGTATATAGAGTGCTGTTCCAAGGGGACTAGTACTGCCACAGTCAGAGAGACAGTCCTCTGTCTACTGAGACAAGACTGATCTGTTGTGAAGTGATGTTGAATGGAGTGATGGAGTGGCCAAGACTAGCTGTGATGGCTGTCTCTGTACTGACACGCACACGCACACACACACACACACACACACACACACACACAGGGTCATCACACTAATGACACACATTCAGAAACACAGACACACACACGGCACGAGTGACATGCGGCAAATGATGTGTTAATTCCTCTTATTTGTAACCCTGAGGATTATGGGTATGAAGCGTGTGTGACGCACGCCGCCTCCCCTCAAATTGGCCCAGGAACATTTAATAACATCAAAGTCAAAGTAGCTGCAGCCTTTCCTTCAAAATCACACACACATTTTCCAAAAGCCATTAACTCTACAGGGTGATTTCCATAATGCGACTAAAGAGCTGATGAGACAGACAGACAAACAGAGACAGACAGACAGGTGGTTCGGATGTTGTTTTTGAAGGGGGAAGCTAACGAGGGGGGGATTTGCCGCTAACCCCCCGACGCTCTGGGCCTGACCTGGGGATCGATGGCTGGACGGCTGCCCCCTCTCTCTCCCATCACTCTTCTTCCTCTCTCCCTCTCTCTCTTCTTCATCCCCTCTCTCTCTTTCCCTCGCTCTGCATTATCCCTCTCTCCTTCCTCTCTCGCTTTCTCTCCCTCTCTCTCATTCACCACTACTCTTCTTCACTGCAACCACTCACTGATGTAAGACCCACCAATACATACACCCACAGTGTAAACACACACACACACACATACAAACATAGCAGGTACACCGCGTCTGATGATCACGCACAGAAGCTCAACACTGCATTAATGAACACTGCATGAAATCCAAACACACACACACACATTTACATATGCTGCATCTTTTTCCAATAATTTGTCTTTTGACCAATCACATCAGCTCTTTTCCCAATAATGGGAATAAATATCAGAATTGGACTTCCAGTGTAAACCTAGCCATTTACACACACACACTTGCTGGCTGTGAAGTAACATGCTGGTCAGTTTTGTCGCTGCCACCAGAAGCATATGCTTCCCAAATGGTCCTTTATTCCCTATATAGCTACCTTCCTTTTAAAGCGCACCTATGGGCCCTGGTCAAAGTAGTACACTATTAAAGGTCCAATGCAGCTGTTTTTATATCAATATCAAATCATTTCTAGGAAACAATTAAGTACCTTACTGTAATAGATTTCCATTAAAATGGACAAAAATAGATTTTTTGCAACAAACTAAATTCTCAAGCAAGAATTTTGCTAGGACTGTCTGGGAATGGGGAGGGGAAAACTGAAAACGAGCTGTTGTTGGTAGAGAGGTTTGGAACTCTTTTTGTTATTGGTCTATTAACAAATTTACCGCATTGTGATGTCACAAGGCAGGCCAAAACTCCCGCCAATGCAAACCTGCTGATTAAAAGGTCCTGCGTAGATTGTATTTTCAACCAGCAGCTATCAGGAAATAACACTGATCAAAATATTTTGACTGCACTGGGCCTTTAAAGATGGAAACAGGGAAACAGCGCCAATGTCCGCCCCACGGCCGTTGTCATCGTTTTAGTTTTGTTGACGAAGCAGAGGTGGGGAGCGTCGCACATCAAGGTAAAAAAAATGGCAGTACATATTCTACTGTTCTATCGCGCGTGCAATGATGTCAGAGGGGAGAAAACAGTGTCGTTTGCAGTAAGTTCTTTGTTGTTGTAATATCGCAAACGGACGTGGCAGTTTTACCATTAAGGGTTCAAGCTTTAAGGGAATAGGGTTCCATTTGGGATGCAACTCTAACGAGCGGTTTCTCCTGTCCAATAAGCAGAGTATACAAGACTCCCTGAGCAGCTGTCCTCCCAGGCTCCTCACAGCAGCAGCACCTCCATCTCCACCGCCAGCGCTCAGCTAGCAGCTACCCATTCATACACATGGCCTGGGGCCAATCCAGCACACACACACACACACACATACACTGGAGGAGTCGCACACAATCAAACACAAACAATCATGCACGCACATACGCACACACACACAATCAAACACACACACACACAATCACACACACACACACGCAGGACAGGAGCAAACACATATACACACACAGTCACAAACACACACAATCAGCAAAACACACACACACACACAATCACACAGACACACACACGAGAGAGCAAAAACAATACTCACCCATATAGCTGCATGCATACACACTTTCTCAAACAACCGTGAACTCACGCATACATCAACATGCTAAACAAGTGCATAAACAAGTGCAAATAGACAGGCACACACACTTCACCAAGCCTCACAGAGGCAAATATACACATACGCACACAAAGCCTCCCAACAAACATAATTAAATATTAACAGACACACACACACAGGACAAATTGGCACAAAAATATACCTCTATCTTCCCGCCTCTCTCTTCTGCTTCAGATGCCTGCCTGTCTGCCTGTCTGTCTGCCTGTCTGCCTGTCTGTCTGCCTGTCTGCCTGTCTGCCTGTAGCCCTCAGCGTACTCTGCTCCACTCAACTATATCACACTATGTTAGCCAACAGCTCGTCTAGTCTGGCGGGAGAGAGAGAGCGAGAGAGAGCGAGAGAGAGTGATGAACCCACTCTCTCATCTCATCAAAACTCACACACTTTTCCACAGACACTCCAACACATACTCCTACATACACTCTCTTCCACAGAAGCTCAGAGGAATTGCATACTGTACATGCATGCAAATAGGAATTGACTTGAGGTAATTCGGAAGAAAATGAGTAAATGTGAATTGCATGAGGGTCGAGGCTAGGGGGATTGGGTTGAAGAGGTTGGGGGGGGGGGGAGGTTAAAAGAGTGTGTACACGCTAAGACGACCCTCTTGACTATCCATCTCAAGAAGGGCAAATGGGGGGATGGGCTGGGATAGAGAGAGAGACATTCCCGGAATCTGTAGACAGAAAAACAAATCTTCTCCGGGAAGAAAACGCAATCTCCCAATAGCCGATCGTCCCCATCATTTCACACTTCATCCCTCAGATCGCCACCCTCCTTAACCCCCACCGTCATCACTCCCACCCTCCTCTAATGACCCCGTGGTGGTTACCCGACACTCCACTGACACCAGTGAGGGCTGCGTTCCAAATGGCATCCTATTCCCTACATAGTGCACACCATAGAACTAGGAATTAGAACGCTGCATGAACACCATGTAGATAATAGGGTGCCATTTGGAACTCAGACAGTCTTCATCAGGGAGACTACCAACTGAATCCAGTGAAGGAGGAGGGATAGATATAAAGATATATAAAGATAATGACCTAGCGTTCTGATCAGAGAGGCAACGTGGCAGTATTGATTGATGGGAGGCAGCCAGGGGCAATGGGGCAGTATTGATTGATGGGAGGCAGCCGGGGGCAATGGGGCAGTATTGATTGATGGGAGGCAGCCGGGGGCAATGGGGCAGTATTGATTGATGGGAGGCAGCCGGGGGCAATGGGGCAGTATTGATTGATGGGAGGCAGCCGGGGGCAATGGGGCAGTATTGATTGATGGGAGGCAGCCGGGGGCAATGGGGCAGTATTGATTGATGGGAGGCAGCCGGGGCAATGGGACAGTATTGATTGATGGGAGGCAGCCGGGGCAATATTGATTGATGGGAGGCAGCCGGGGGCAATGGGGCAGTATTGATTGATGGGAGGTAGCCGGGGCAATGGGGCGGTATTGATTGATGGGAGGCAGCCGGGGCAATGGGGCGGTAGTGATTGATGGGAGGCAGCCGGGGCAATGGGGCGGTATTGATTGATGGGAGGCAGCCGGGGGCAATGGGGCAGTATTGATTGATGGGAGGCAGCCGGGGCAATCTTGTGCATATTTTCAATCGCATAATAGAGCATTGGGATTGAGGGTGGTTGGTGATTGGGGAGATGGAAGAAAAACGCAGTGTTGATGTTAAGTTATTGATGTTGGAGAGAGGGTAGCTAAGTGCAATGCCGTTGGCCCTTCCCTGGTTTCATCAGCAGGTTTTTATCTGGCTTGTACGACGATGCGTAGCAATAAGTGCACTTGACCCCCGAGCTACACGGTTGAATGCCTCTCAGCAAATAGACCATACAACTTTCATCAGAAGTTAAGAGAGGGAGATCTGATATAGGGTTGTGGGCTTTGACTGGAGAGAGAGAGAGCGGGAGTCTGTATGAGAGAAAGAGAAATAGGGAGAAAGAGAGAGACAGCAAGAGAGACAGAGAGACAGAGAGAGAGAGAGAAACAGAGAGAGAGAGTGTGAGAGAGAGAGAGAGAGACAGAGTGAGAGAGAAAGAGAGAGAGAGAGAAACAGAGAGAGAGAGAGAGAGAGTGAGAGAAAGAGAGAGACAGCAAGAGAGACAGAGAGACAGAGAGAGAGAAACAGAGAGAGAGAGAGTGAGAGTGAGAGAGAGAGAGAGAGAGAGAGAGAGAGAGAGAGAGAGAGAGAGAGAGAGAGAGAGAGAGAGAGAGAGAGAGAGAGAGAGAGAGAGAGAGAGAGAGAGAGAGAGAGAGAGAGAGAGAGAGAGTGAGACAGAGAGAGAGATAGAGAGAGAGAGAGAGCGAGAGAGAGAGAGAGAGAGAGAGAGAGAGAGAGAGAGAGAGAGAGAGATGACATAAAAATAAGAACTAAAACCAGTAGATAGAAGTAAATACACAACATGGAGGTATTATTAAGGACAAATGCCAATAGATTGCTGGCTTCATACAGAGGATCTACATAGAATCACTGAATCACAGAACTATCTATCCCCAAAGATACATGAGAGGCCTTTTACTTGCAACAAACCTCTTTGTTCGCTGACACACACACACACACACACACACACACACACACACACACACACACACACACACACACACACACTGACAGAGATGTGTGTTCACCAATCTCAGTGTTAATTACGTAAAAACATTGATCTTGTCAGCCAGTTGATCTTGCCAGACAAGACAACACCCACCTGCTAATATAGAATGAAAGCCAACGGAGACAAGATACCATTCTGATCTAGCATAGAAACGCAAAGAAAATATCCTTTGATCTTCTCACTGACGACATGTTTTCTACTCCCCCCCCCCCCCCCCCCCGATTAGGAAGACTGAAGGCAAAGTTGGATGCAGGGAGGCTATGGAGGGAGAGGAGGATTCAGGGAGGCTGTAGAGGGAGAGGAGGATTCAGGGAGGCTATGGAGGGAGAGGAGGATTCAGGGAGGCTGGGGAGGGAGAGGAGGTTTCAGGGAGGCTGTAGAGGGAGAGGAGGATTCAGGGAGGCTGTGGAGGGAGAGGAGGATTCAGGGAGGCTGGGGAGGGAGAGGAGGATTCAGGGAGGCTGTAGAGGGAGAGGAGGATTCAGGGAGGCTGTGGAGGGAGAGGAGGATTCAGGGAGGCTGGGGAGGGAGAGGAGGATTCAGGGAGGCTGTAGAGGGAGAGGAGGATTCAGGGAGGCTGTGGAGGGAGAGGAGGATTCAGGGAGGCTGGGGAGGGAGATGAGGATTCAGGGAGGCTGTGGAGGGAGAGGTGGATTCAGGGAGGCTGTAGAGGGAGAGGAGGATTCAGGGAGGCTGGGGAGGGAGAGGAGGATTCAGGGAGGCTGGGGAGGGAGAGGAGGCTTCAGGGAGGCTGTAGAGGGAGAGGAGGATTCAGGGAGGCTGGGGAGGGAGAGGAGGATTCAGGGAGGCTGTAGAGGGAGAGGAGGATTCAGAGAAAATACAAATAAGTGATAGTGAAAAGGAAAGAACAGGTGTGAAGAATTCATCAGCGGAAGAACAGATGAAAAGATTAAGATGAAAATGAATTCAATAGTTGTTTGAGTGTAAGGAGATGAATACCTAGTGTGGCATGATAAGTTAAATGGATTTCTATGCCCCTATGGCTCAAAATGAATTAAATACTAAGGAATAACAAAGTGGTATGGCAAATAAAAACTCAGAGACAGTGACATTGTGTGGGCGGAAACTTCAAAATGGGAATATTGATTATGCTGATTCATTACAAGTTTGGTTCTGTAATATGTCAAACAGATGACTAGAAAAAGCTCAAGCCAAGTTTACTCACCCACTGGGTCATACAGCTGCAAAGACAAGGTATGATTACACAAGCACATGTATTTATAACCTCCTACTAGGCGGGGTCAACTCCTTACACATCTAGACAGCCAATACATCTCTGTTGCTAGGCAGGAACTTAATTGGTTCCTCTCACTGATGGAGTCATGGCCCTGCCTGATGCTAGAACCTTCGTGGGCGTGGAAGTGTATGTGTGTGAGAGAGGACTGTAGTAGGAGGGTCGTTGGGTCGGCCCCTCTCCCAGAGGTTTCTTCCATAATATAATATGCCATTTAGCAGACGCTTTTATCCAAAGCGACTTACAGTCATGTGTGCATACATTTTTACGTATGGGTGGTCCCGGGGATCGAACCCACTACCCTGGCGTTACAAGCGCCATGCTCTACCAATTGAGCTACAGAGGACCACTTAATCTGTTGACTTGACCTCGCTCCTCCCTAGTTCTGCAGCTGGCCTGCCTTATCAGAGACTAACTGTTGACCTCGCTCCTCCCTAGTTCTGCAGCTGGCCTGCCTTATCAGAGACTAACTGTTGACCTCGCTCCTCCCTAGTTCTGCAGCTGGCCTGCCTTATCAGAGACTAACTGTTGCCCTTCTCCTCCCTCAGTAACCTTCCATACACATTCCTTATTCACCCTTCATTGACACAGAACATAAACAGGTATCATGTAACGTAATCACTAACTTCTTATATTGTGACGGGAATAAGTATATTTCAAGTTAGATCCCAACAGTTCAATATAGTTTTTTAAAACAATGAATTATCTTCCTTTGGTTGTGCTGCCACTTCAGTAATAATTGACTGTGTATGCATGCGTTCGTCAGTCCATCCGTCTGTCCGTCCGTGTGTTCTCATGCTTGCTGTGACCTGTGACCTGTGACCTGTGACGGGAGACCTGTCCTCCATCATCCTACTGTTCAAAGCTTTTCTTTCGTCTCATCTCTCCATCCCACGGGACCACACCACCAGTCAGCACCGGCCCAAATCTGTCCCAGAACCTCTCTCCATCTACTTCTGTGTCCCTCCCTCCCTCCCTCCACCTCTCCGTCTCCTCCTGTACTGAGGCAGTGTTAGCCCTAGCTTTAGGACACAACATGGGGAGTCTGTATTGGTTGGACTCCCTGAGCTGTGCATCGTTCTGGTGGGTGGCGACGGAAAATAACCAGTGCTTAATTTGTAAATCGGGAGGAACAAACAGTGAGCATGAGAGGGGGGTGACCTGGGGTGTTCTGAGGTACCGGAATGCATAAAAAAAAAAAAATCCTTTCTAATAAAGCATTGCATTCATGTCACTGCAGAACACCCGCCATATGCATATGCACACACTCAGCTGTGGGGCTTACAAGACTCGAATTACATATACTTTTCAAGACATCATTGTTGCAGTAGAACAAACATATCACAATCATTTGATTTGATATTAGAATATACTTCAAATAAAATAAATCAATGTAGCCTACAGCAGAACACATATTATAATATATAGGCCTCCTGCCTCTGTGAAAATATGAAGCGCATATTCAGATTAAGTTTGTAAAGGACAGAAAAAAGATGTTCCTACCTTAGTTTTCCAAAACCTCCCACAACACGGTCGTTTCCTGGTGAGACTCCTCCTCCCTATCTCTTGTTTTGCTCCTGGTGTCTGTGACACGTCTGTGTCCTTTAACAGTCCATGACCTCACAAAGGGGACTGGGTTGAATTTGGTCAGGGGTGGGCCAACAAGGTTCAGAAAGAGTAGCCCTGATATGGTGGAGGTATGCAGAGAGGCGCGGGTTGAGGTGCAAATCAGATTCATTTGAGAAAATCCCCGCTCGCATTCTGCACTGGAGATGGGGATGGTGCTGACCGCCATCTAACAGCTCTTTAAGTCCATCTGGAATGTCTCCTTTATCATTACCATCAGTGTCCCTGTGCTGCCTGTAGGCCCGTATGACCGTACGTGGACTGTCAATGCCAAACCTCTGGCAGAGAAATCCAACCTCTGTTTCTCCTTACAGTGCTCCTGCGTCCTCCGGCCAGTATCGCACGTAATGCACCTTCAGCTCCTCTATGAACTGGCTTTATCCTGTATTGTCCACCGCCTGTCCTCCTTGAGAGAACATTCTAGCCTCCTGTTCCTCGCCAAGCTCTCGAAAAACTCCCTCTAATTAAGGACTCTGTCGCAGGGTCTTCCACTATTCAGTTTGACTCCTTGGAAAGTTCTCCTGAATCCCTCTCTGGCTGAGTTGTGCGACGGCCTGGCTGCTCTGCCATTGCACTGAACACCCTCACTTCCCTGGTGACTGCCCTGTGTGCAGTAATAACACCCTCGCTTCCCTGGTGACTGCCCTGTGTGCAGTAATAATTGTGCAGTGTCTCTTTTGGAGCTCGAGTGACAATTCAGATAGTTCTTGAAGTGCGTCACTCATAAGACCTAGATTGTTAACAAACGCATGCGAGGATATCCGCATGGCAAGGCCACTATAGCTCTGACGGGTCACGTCGTCGCGGGAGGCATCCTCAGCTGCTGTGGTGAAATGCTTGTGAAGAGCCGGGTAATCTTTCCACACAGACTCTACAGTTCTAAAACTGGATGCCACCCATCTAGTGTCCGAGATCCTGCCGATTTTGCACAGCTGAATGTCTAAACTCCCTGTGCACTCCCTCAGCTCCATTCGGTTTTTGTTAGATAAGCTATGAAGCGCATATAGCTTGTCCATAGGTATTTTTAAATGATTGATAGCTCCCATCTCTTTACCACATTGCCTACTGTGAGCTCAAGCCTGTGTGCCGAGCAGTGCCAAACAGTTATATTAGGGAAGAGGGCCTGGAGCCTTGTTGCTACTCTGCTCTTGCGTCCCAGCATGACAGATGCACCATCACACGTAATTCCAATGAGGGTTTTGGAGAGAAAGTCCTCAGTAAACTTTACACCCTCTAATGCAGATAACAGATTATGGCCAATTCCGCCAGCAAATAAAACCTCCAGTTCCACAAGATCAACAGAAGTGTTTGCTGGTAGGTCCATATCTGCCAGCTTGAAGTCTGATGTATACAATCAAGGCACTCTTTTTATTCAAACTAGTAGCCTCGTCGAGCATTAGGCTGATTTTGGGAGAGCACTGAACTATTCTTTCAAATAGTTTTCGCTTCATTTCGGATTAAATATGTTGCTGTATGTTGGAGCAAACAACATTGGAATGGAAAATTCTCCCCATGTCAAGTCCATTTAACTCCTGATAGTCAATGTCTTGCTCCAAACCGTGAGCGGATCTGTGACGTTTAGCCTCTTTGTAAGCTGTTGGGAAGACTCTGGCTATGGTGTCTATGTTTTTATTTTGAGCGTTAACTACAACCTGTGTTAAGGTGTCCTCTTTAGCCTTGTCTACAATGCTTGCTGCCGCTAAATAGGCCTTGGTTTGGGCATGTTCAAAAACCTTTTTTCTGAGGGCTCTTTGTTGCTTTTTTGCGTCGGAGGCAGAGGATGTTACTGTACATTCCACCCACTCTTTTGCTAGTTTCATCCCTCCAGTCTTTTCCGGGCCCAAACTCCCTACCTTTTTACATGTTGTACAGCCCAGCTTTGAATTTTGTTTGACAAGCCAGGGGTTATAGGTTTGCTTGGTCTTGAACTGAGCCTCCATCCAAATTGCACCTGCTCCGGGCACTTCGTCGGTGGACACACTTTTGTTTTTGCTTTCCCTCAGTTTTCAATTCAGTACAGAGACGACTAGACTAGGCTACGTGACTTGATTATGTAGGGACCTCTTCACTAGCTGACCACCACTGCCAAGACCTGTTTCAAGATCAGTTACTTACCTCGCCAGCCCGCCCCATAACCAATATGTACAAATAAGAGAGCAGGTCTGAAATCAGTGTGGAAGGATTAGGATGAAGGATCACTGCGCTTTTACATGATGGTTTTTCTGGGAGGCGGGAGAAATAACCAGCAGGCAACTTGATTTCACTCTGATCCCTTTTTAAAAAATGTTTACAGTGCAAACAGTGAACAAATTGCATAAATAACGCTGAGTGAGGTAGCCGGGCAAATAGGTGCCGGAACAAACAAGGTCAAATCAGGATCCGGCTCAAATTAAGCATTGACAATAACCCTACCTTAATATAGCTGGGTTTCCTGTCAATAAAAGCATATGTATAATCTCTAGGAACTATATTTACCAGAAATAAAGTGAAATGTGTCCCTCACTATCAAATAACCGTCTGATTCAAGTTTTGTCCAAACCGCACCATATTCCTGGCTGCCGAGTTAGAGGGCTGACGACCATGCACTTCCCAGGATACTTCCTACCACGAAATCTACCACTGTATATACAGCAGGAATATGGTGCGGTTCAGACAAAAGTTGGATTCAGACGTTTATTTGATAGTGAGGGACACATTTCACTTTATGTCTGGTAAGCAGAGTTCCTAAAGATTATCCATATGTTTTTGTTGACAGGAAGGTTTTTTTGGGTGAAGCCGACTATATTGTGGTAGGGTTATTTTCTGTCCAGAAAGACTCAGAACTCGGGGAGTTTAACCAATACCCAGACTTCCGATGTTGTGTCCCAAAGCCAGTTAACCCTGTATGACATGACAACTTCAAACTAGCTCCTCTCTCCCTCGTCCTCCTCTTCCTCCTCTTCCCATCACTACTGTAGCCCTGACTCGGACCACACTCCTCCACCACCATCTCACACTCCATCCCAACTAAAGCCCAGAGTTTCTCCTGGTCAGGTCACAACATGGGAGACAGTGGCACGCAAATGACATAAAACATCATCATGAAACCTCCCTCTTCTCTCCTTCCCTCCCTTTCCTCCTCCCTTCCTCATCTCTCTCTTCCCTCCTTCCTTTCGCCCCTCTACGAGTTGCCTCATCTACCTCAGGGGGACACTCGGTCCAAAAATGTGGGGGTTAAGTCGCTCCATGGTCACTTTCCCTCTCTGTGGTGCATCCCGCTAATGTAAATCCCTCCACGTTCCCTTCGCCTTCCGCCGAGGCGAGCCTCGCTGGTTTCCAGAAATGTACCCCGGATTAGAGAAGTGCAAGCCAGTACACTGCAGATAATCCTCTGTCTACTGCTGTTGTTTACGCCACCGGCTATTTGTTGTCATTGCGGGATTTTGTTGGCCACCGGTCAAGAAAGACACTTCATTATCGACAAACTGCACTTTCCTCCCTTTCCTCCCCCAATACAAATCATTTACATCCGGCGGGAGAGCAAATAGTGGAGCTTCGTTGGTTCAAAGTTTGGGGGTCAAAGTGTGTGTGCATATGTGTGTGTTTACGTCAGTTCTAGTGTGGCAAGGTCTCTGTCGTCTCTCACGCATGCTATCTAAACAGCTCAAATATGATTGACAGCTTAAGGACCACGGACGGAGGCCTGTGAGGGACAATCTTTAAGCCTGCACGCAATCACAGGGGGAGCCACAGCTTATGATAATAGAAAGTCATGTTCCAGCCTGATTGTCCACGGTGAGATATATCATTATCGTTGTCACGCTGAACCTACCATCTCTTCCCTTAATACAATGCATGGAGGATGGCAGCGATGGAATTTCAAGTGACGATCGAGTGTTGATGGTCTAGACCAAATGTTCCATAGGCTTAAAAATGTCTGTGACTTTGACAGTGATAGTCAATTGAAGGAGAGCGTGTACGAGTGGAACAAATTAGCATAGAAGGACAGGAGTTAGAGTTAGTATCTTGCTATTAAAACGTTGTCTTGCATTAGTATGTTGTCTTGCTATTAGTGTGTGTGACAAGCATGCAGAGTTAGCGCATTGTACTGCAGTACACTAGCAAAGTGTTAAAGTGCTATGATTCTGCTATAGGCTTACACTGAGTTAGCATACTGAGTTAGCGTGCTGTGCTAGCAGGCCCCTCAGTGGTGCAGACCTGTGATAGGCATGGGGATGAGGGTTTATTTTCCAAACAGCTCCTGTCCAAAGGGCCTCTCTAGCACACTGTAATCAAAGCCCCCTCCAGACTGCAATTATTTTCCCTCCCTCTCTCCTTCTCACTCTCTCCCTCGCTCTCTGACTTTTTAGAGAGAGGATAATCAAATGAAAACAGAGCATGCAGCTCCACACTCTCTGGGAATGAGCTGGGTAAGTGTGTGTGTGTGTGTGTTTGTGTGTGTGTGTGTCTGTTGGTTTGTGTGTCTTGTCTTCTTTTTGCTGAACTGTAATGTAATGCTACTCAGTGTGTATGTGTGAGTGGTTCAGAAGTGTGTCTATTCTCTGATGCTGTCTGTGTATTGAGAGACAGTCTCTTCTCTGATGCTGTCTGTGTATTGAGAGACAGTCTTTCCTCTGATGATGTCTGTGTATTGAGAGGCAGTCTATTCTCTGATGCAGTCTGTGTATTGAGAGGCAGTCTCTTCTCTGATGTTGTCTGTGTGTATTGAGAGCCAGTCTATTCTCTGATGCTGTCTGTGTATTGAGAGCCAGTCTATTCTCTAATGCTGTCTGTGTATTGAGAGCCAGTCTATTCTCTGATGCTGTCTGTGTATTGAGAGCCAGTGTATTTTCTGATGCTCTCTGTGTATTGAGAGCCAGTCTATTCTCTGATGCTGTCTGTGTATTGAGAGCCAGTCTATTCTCTGATGCTGTCTGTGTATTGAGAGCCAGTCTATTCTCTGATGCTGTCTGTGTATTGAGAGCCAGTGTATTTTCTGATGATGTATGTGTATTGAGAGGCAGTCTCTTCTCTGATGTTGTCTGTGTATTGAGAGCCAGTCTATTCTCTGATGCTGTCTGTGTATTGAGAGCCAGTCTATTATCTGATGCTGTCTGTGTATTGAGAGCCAGACTATTATCTGATGCTGTCTGTGTATTGAGAGCCAGTCTCTTCTCTGATGCTGTCTGTGTATTGAGAGCCAGTCTATTATCTGATGCTGTCTGTGTATTGAGAGCCAGACTGTGGCTGTGACCTCTTTACATGGACTTTATTCTTCCTTGTTGTCTATCAAGTTATGGACTTCCCTGATCCTCTCACCACTCAGTCTTGGAAGACGCTCAGGTTCTATAGCGTCCTGAAAAATATTTTCAAACGTCAAAGAACGAAGGTTGTTTGTTGTTGTGTGGAGAAGCAATTTAGCCCGGTAGAGAGGCCCTTTTGCAAAGGCTGTTTATGCCAATGCACTCAACGCCAGTGTTGCCAACTTCTATGATTGAGTTCCCCAGGAATTCTGAAACCGGTGGCTGCACTTTAAATTCATTATCAAAAAAGTCACAGCCCACAGAATGGTTTTCTGCCTGCCGCTATGTGAGACGAAGAGATGTGGCAGACCATAAAAATGCCCTCGAGTCAGACTACGTTTCTCGCTTTCCAATGGGGCGCAGCTTGTTTTCGCCACCTGAGAAACACATGCATATAATTCTTTTTTAAATTTTATTAATTCATCAGATGCTCTTATCAAGAGCAACTTACAGGAGCAATTAGGGTTTACTGCCTTGCTCAAGGCCATATTGACAGATTTTTCACCTAGTCGGCTCAGGGATTCAAACCAGAGACCTTTCGGTTACTGGCCCAACACTCTTAACCACTAGGCTACCTGCTGCCTTGCACTGCAATTCACTTCCTCGACCTATGCCCACTATCCTATCTTCACTCACACTCAAGAACGCACAAACACAAACACAACACACACCACACACACACACACACACACACACACACACACACACACACAGGTTCCGGCGAGGACAATTTCTCGGACATTATCACTTTCCCTCTTTTTGGAGTGCTGTAGTTGTTCATCTACAAACTGCAGCGTGGGGACAGCTAACACCGGAAGAGGTGAAAATAGACAGCTCGTGAAAGATGTGTGTGTGTGTGTGTGTGTGTGTGTGTGTGTGTGTGTGTCTTGGTGTGTGTGTCTTGGTGTGTGTGGAACATGGCAATATATTGTCCCTCACCACAGACGCCGGCGGAAAGGAAAAGGTCAGTGAGATGGATTTGCAGGAAAACGAGCCAAACGCAAACACTGATGTGTGGAGCCCCCATGGGTTTATGGGTAGCCGCTGTAGCTCGCATGAATGCAATCACCGCCCGGGCGTCGAATATCTATCTGAGCCACTGTAGGTGTTGAGCTTCGTTTCAACATCAACAAAGGAGAAAATAAAAACAGGATGCCAAGGTCGAGGGGAGAGTAGGAAGAATAACTTGAGCACACACACACACACACACACTCATAATCCTTCTCCATCCCCACCTCCCCTCCACACACACACACACACACACACCGCTCCCTACCCTGTTTTTTTTAGGTGTGCACACAAGCTCAAACAAACTATCTCAAACACATATGCGCACACACACTCATAATCCTTCTCCATCCCCAACCTCCCCCCCACACACACACAGAATCACATCATACCCTTCCAGCTAACTAATGAACTTGCTTTGAGCCGCGTGTTTTCAGCTCTGTGTCACGAACAGCGGCCCCACCAAATAATATCTTACAGTTCAATTTTATAGGATCTCTATGGGCCCCACATAGAGGGGGGGGGGGGGGCTGATAAATGGCCCTGGTCCCTCCATCAACCCACCCCACCGTCAGACGGACAGGGCCTGGATGTATCAAAGCTACTGACTACAGCTCCCTACCAGATGATGAGATGAGGCTCCTGCTGGCTGCACATTAAACTGACAGACTGCTGTGTCAAATTCACCATCCATTTTTCTCTCTCCCTCTCTGTCTCTCTCTCTCCCCTTTCCCACCATACCCCTCTCCCCCATAACTATCTCTCTGCCAGCTCATCGGTCCCTCCATCCATCAGCCTGTAGAATGCAGGCCCTCATTAGGCTTTTACTAGGAGAGAGGGAATGTGACGCAGAAGAGAGGAGAGAGGGAATATGATGTGGAAGAGAGGAGAGAGGGAATATGATGAAAAAAATACTCTGCCTGACGGACAGACGGCGTGACATCTTCTTTCCAGGGGCACAGAGAGAGAGAGAGAGAGAGAGAGAGAGAGAGAGAGAGAGAGAGAGAGAGAGAGAGAGAGCAAGAGAGAGAGAGAGAGAGAGAGAGAGAGAGAGAGAGAGAGAGAGAGAGAGAGAGAGAGAGAGAGAGAGAGAGAGACAGAGCGAGAGAGAGAGAGAGAGAGAGAGAGAGAGAGAGAGAGAGAGAGAGAGAAGAGAGACAGAGAGAGAGAGAGAGAGAGAGAGAGAGAGAGACAGAGCGAGAGACAGAGAAAGGACTGTTGCCTGAGCAGTGTTTAGATTTTTGTCTCTCAGTTCAGAGCACAGCGAGGATGAACATTTTGACACCGTAGCTTTGACAACCCGACATGTTTTGTTTGGAGTCAAGACACAACACACACAACATGGGAACACGTCACCTTGTAGCAGTACGCCGATCATTGCGGTGTGAGTGTGCGTGCGTGTGTGTAATGTGTGTGTGTGTGTGTGTGGAGAAGGGCCATCAGGTGCGTTTCTGGAAGTGTTCTCTCACGGTTCACGCAGCGCTATTTATAAAACGCTCGAGAGACTGAAGTGCGCGAAACATTGAAGAACGGCACAGATAAAATAGTAAAGCTATTTTCTGTTTCAAAAGTGACTCATACGCCAGTCCTTACTCAGGTCTGTGGGGTCTTTTTCTTTACAATATACAGACTGCAGTGAGGTATCATTACTGCCCTTTAAAAGCATATTGACTAACTCTAGTATCCACTTCACCATGCCTGGACTCACAACAGCAACCCCGTAGTAAATAACCAGTAGTCTAACTACTGACTGTTGCATTGAGAGTGAAGGATGAATGCCATTACTGATACTAGATAACACAACATATACAACAGGACAGGCTGGGTTCAAATAGTATCCGCTTTCCCCCTAGTGCCAGATGTCAGCGGGGTTTACACATTCGGGACTATTCCATTGGTCTCGTTGCACCAGGCATGCTCAATCAAACGATTCAGAATTCCTAAGAAGCGTTTGAAAGAAAACAAATACTATTTGAACCCGGGTCTTGCATCAGGGCAGATCTGATCAGAGATCTGTTAGTGACAGTGGAGCGAACGGGGACACAGATCCTAGATGAAGATGTTGTGAAGCAGAGTTGGTTTGAGGAGAGCGTTGAGGAGACATCGTTTGTCAAGCCTTCCACCCACCAGCCCCGAGTCGTGAGTAATGTTGGGTATCCACAAGTAGGAGGACCTCTCCTCTCCTTCCCATGGGCCTTCACAGGGCCTGACACATTCATTTATCGCTCAGCATACCATGTGACACACACACACACACACACACACACACACCACACATGCACACGCATGCACACACACACTAGCACACGCACACACCACACACACAGATAGAAAAACTTGAACACACCGTCTTGTACTACAGCACACTAAACCTGAGTGGATTTACATCATCAGAAACACAGACTGGTTCCTCACATCGTAGCCTTTAGGACTTTAATACAAAGACAAGAGAACAGTCCAACAAAACAGAGAAAGAGTAAGAATCCCCACTTTCTACGTCAGGTGTTTTGGCTGGGATAGATGGAAGAGAGGGGATCTAACAGGCCTTGGTATGTGATAGAGAGCACACACACACTCACACCTTACACACACACACACACACATAGACACACAAACACACACACCTTACACAAACACACACACACAGACACACAAACACACACACCTTACACAAACACACACACTTTGCACACACACACACTCACACCTTACACAAACACACACACTTTGCACACACACAGACACACACCTTACACAAACACACACACTTTGCACACACACACACACACACACACACCTTACACAAACACACAGACACACACTGTAGTCTCTAATTCCACCACGGGGGGATACAGTCAGAGGCCTGACACCATGTTTATACTATGCTGGGTAATGTGATCACAAGCAGATGGAAAGAAGCAGTTAGACATTGTGTACGTAGACATGTCATTAAGGAAATACACATGTACTGTGTCGCTCAGATCTCTTTCATACACAGACATCAGAATCCCCACACGTATACGGGCATTCATTTACGCATTGAAATAAAGACATGTATACACACATTGCCATATACACACACGCAAGCACACACACACACACACACACACACACAGGCTCTCTCGCCCATCAGGTGTCACATCGAGAGTGGGACTCTCACTGGGCATGAATGCATAATTAACCCGGATGCGCGGGGCGGCTCATCATCATCGCCATGGCAACCATGATCCCCCATAATCCCCTGGAATGTGACCTTTCATATCAACATAATCATTGAATCATCTGGCCACACATAGTGATCCCTTTACCATTAGAGAAACCACTAAGATCAGACAGACATGGCTTTTGTGGACAAATTGGATTGGATCACGCCGGGTCTCTTTCACCACCCAGGTCGGCTTTCCATTCAGCATATTCAATTCAGATCCAGACGTATTACTCCCTCAATGTTGAGATGAATAAGTAGCATAAATAGCATGAAAGAAATGTGAAAATCTATTTTTTGAGTGCGGACCATTTATACTGAATCTTAGGAGTTGAGATGTTTTGAAAAGATGATGGGGAATAAGGAGGAAGTTGGAGTGAGGGAGAGTAATGGTGTTGTTGAGATGGTGTAATGGTGTTGTTGAGTTGGTGTAATGGTGTTGTTGAGATGGTGTAATGGTGTTGTTGAGATGGTGTAATGGCGTTGTTGAGATGGTGTAATGGTGTTGTTGAGATGGTGTAATGGTGTTGTTGAGTTGGTGTAATGGTGTTGTTGAGTTGGTGTAATGGTGTTTTTGAGATGGTGTAATGGTGTTGTTGAGATGGTGTAATGGTGTTGTTGTAGGGGTGTAACGATCCATCTACTACATCGATGTATCGATTTATATTCCTATGATCCAACTACATCGATCTGTGCTCGGCGAGTTGGCCTTTTGGACAACATATATCAATCTAACATCGTTTTTCAATGTAATAAATCGATTGTATCGATACTAGGGAATAACCCATTGGATTTAAGCACGTCAGACTTTATATGGATGTTTTTTCTTAGCACTTTTAATGATAAAGGCTTTAAACATTACTCGATTCAGTCTGCCTATCCGTGACGTCATCTCCCCGCGCCAGCAGCAGCGCAAAGACAACAAAACATAGCATGGCGGACGACAGAGGAGAAACCGACGAGCGAGAAATTATCAAGCCACCATTGCGGTCCTTACAAGAAACAGGAATCTAGGAAACTTCACCTGCACTGTCCAGTATCCAGGTATTTATTTCAGTCACACTGGTTGAATTTTTGGCTAAAAGGTTACTGAATCGATTTCAAGTCACTGAATCGTTTCGGATCGTATCGTTCTAAATGAACCAATATCGTCCTTGAATCGTATCGACAACCACGAATCGTGATACAAATCGAATCGTTGTTAAAACAAATCGTTACACCCCTATGTTGTTGAGTTGGTGTAATGGTGTTGTTGAGTTGGTGTAATGGTGTTTTTGAGATGGTGTAATGGTGTTGTTGAGATGCTGTAATGGTGTTGTTGAGATGGTGTAATGGTGTTGTTGAGTTGGTGTAATGGTGTTGTTGAGTTGGTGTAATGGTGTTTTTGAGATGGTGTAATGGTGTTGTTGAGATGGTGTAATGGTGTTGTTGAGTTGGTGTAATGGTGTTGTTGAGTTGGTGTAATGGTGTTGTTGAGTTGGTGTAATGGTGTTGTTGAGTTGGTGTAATGGTGTTGTTGAGTTGGTGTAATGGTGTTGTTGAGTTGGTGTGACGTGAGAGTTTGGGTCTCGGGTGTGTGGGTGTCAGAGTAAGAGAGGATGTTAAC
Organism: Coregonus lavaretus; assembly: GCF_964263955.1. NCBI lineage: Eukaryota > Metazoa > Chordata > Actinopteri > Salmoniformes > Salmonidae > Coregonus > Coregonus lavaretus. The sequence goes on from NW_028158122.1 coordinate 84,342, forward strand.
ACACACACACACACACACACAGCCCAACACTTCACTGTTTTCTTGGGGCTTAATTAGAAGCACCTGTACAATATATGATGCCACGCTCCAGGATAACACACACACACACACACTCAAACACTTCCAACACAGCCGGCCCCAGACCCTTTTCCTAATTACCAGAGAAAGCAAACTCCCTACTTCATTGCAGAAATTAGTGATGAGTTGACTAGTCAAGCACAATGCATTGGCCCATGTGTTGTTCAATTAGATTAAAGATATGCAGCAATTTGCTTTAATTACATGTAGTACTGCTCCTTCGCGATGAGGCATCACTAGCTGTGCACCCTTCAGACAACCACAGTGAATGTGACTGTCAAATGTTGCAATTGTAAAACGTTTGATATAATTTTCTCCTGACCCCATCACTCTGCCTACTCTTAACTATTTGATAATATATATATATATATTTTTTTTTTTACAATTCTGACGGTTGTTAAAAACAGAATTTGTATAATATTACCGTTATATCAACACACTCATCACTCCCGTTTAACAACTCTAAATTGCTTAGGCACAGTTGGCATCAAATCACTTGCCGATAATGTTGCATAAAACATTTGAAACGTCTATCATTTTCATCAAACACAATCAAAGTTAACATAAGCCCTAGATGCCTTTAATTGCCCAATTTAGGAATATTTTTTGAACAATGTGATATTGCTCTCTAAAGGGATAACTTGAAATAATGTAGGTAATTAAATAATCGAAAGAAAAACATGTTTATTTATTAGCCTAATGGTTATAAGTATTTAGGCATACCATGTGAAACAGACCTCATGTGAAATCATTGTCAAAGGCGCAAGAGATACTGTTGCATGAAGGTCTAGATTATTTATGGATTGATCATATAGAAATATCAAAGCATTATTTTAACAACTCCAAACCACTGACTCACTGCATTACTCTCTCATCACTAAAGAGGTTTTCATGCATTGCGTTTATTTTGACCCATAAGAGTCAGACTAAAATGTCTCTATTCTCAGCACGTATGACCAATTTCCTACTCTGAGACGCTTTGTGGATACGGCCCCTGAGTTGTCCTAACCAGTTTAGAGTTACCAGCAGGTGTCTTGAAAATAGAAAAAGGCAGGGGGTCAGTGGTTCCTTCACCATAGACAGGCAAATGTTTTGGAGTTGTTGAAAGAATGGTTTAGATATATGATCAACCCATAAATAATCTAGACCTACATGCCCTTGGGCTTTCGAACATGATTTCACATGAGGCCTAATTCACATGATAAACCTAAATAGCATACCGACTCTGAAGCTAAGCAGGGTTGGTCCTGGTTGGTCTCTAGATGGGAGACCAGATGCTGCTGGAAGTGGTGATTCCACGGCACTTATTGTAAGAGTAGGGGTTTTAACCCTGGTGTCCTGGATAAATTCCCAATCTGGCCCTCATATCATCATGGGCACCTAATCATCCCCCAGCTTCCAATTGGCTCATTCATCTCCCCTGTAACTATTCCCCGGGTTGTTGCTGTAAATGAGAATGTGTTCTCAGTCAACTTACCTGGTAAAATAAAACATCTGTCTAAAAATACTTAAACACTAGGCTAATAAATCATCCATTTTCGTTCGATTATTTCATGAACCTACATCATGTTATTTCAAGCTGAATATCATGTTGTTAAAAAAGATGCCTAAATTGGGCATGCCTATATGTTGGTGATTGAAAGCATCTAGGGTCTTTGTTAACTTTAACTGTGTTTCCGTAAAAATTTGACCTTTCAAACGTTTTATGCAACATTATCGGCAAGTAACTTGCATACTGGGCCAGAGCCATTTAGAGTTGTTATACGGGAGTGATGTGTATGGATGTAACAGTAATATTACCAAAATGCTGCTTTTAACAACCATTATACTTTGTGATTCAGTGCAATATGCCATCACATTATTCAAAAAAAAATTGGTAAAAATTAAAAATATGGTAACATATTAAGAGATCAGATCCAGATGAATCAAGCATTAAGATTAGTCAGAGTGATCGTGTCAGGCGAAAATGATATCAAATGGTTTACCATTGCAACATTTGACGTACAGTCACATTCACTGTGGTTGTCTGAAGCATGCTATGGCGTTCACAGCTGGCCATGCTTTATCGTGATTGTTGCAAATGATGGTGAATAACCAACGTCAACGAGCATCATCACCATCTTTCCTTTGCGGTACCTCAATCTGTCGTGATTACCAGCTGAGATGAACTTTTATGAGTTGATTTTACTCCTGGCTCAGAGTTTGTTTGAGCAGTGTCTTAACATCATCCTAAAACCTACTCTGAGCTGGGAGTTTTTTTTAGTCTTAAAACAGGTTTTAACAGGATTCCTAGGACCTTTGTTGGTTCGGGCCCAGAGCCCAGAGGGAATAGGGTACCATTTGGGACTCAGCCCAAGACTCCATTTATTTCAATACAGAAGTCATAGGGGGGAAATCACTTACAGGGAGTTAAGATGAGGACAAAATGCCACTGGGTATTGGAACTTGGCAACGAGTTCCGTCCTAGCTATACATCATTAACACTCACTATGGGAGAAAGGAAGGAAAGGCGTTTTTATTGCATTTACTCATTTTATTTAATCCCGGCTAAAAGGATTGCTGTTATAAAAATCCACAGAAACAGGGACACTGCTGGTGGGTACTAAATCTACGCTAAAAGGTAAACAACAACGCCGGCCATTTTGGTTGGCCTGAAGCAGGGGTTTATGGGAAGCGGTGTGAGAAAGGTAAATAGTTCAGCTGGTTGGGAACACTCATAGCCTTGAGCGAAATGTACCTACTCCTTATCTTCAGCCAAAATATGTAAATAAATAGCTAATTAAAAAAATACTTCCGCAGGAAAGAAATACATCAAACTTCAATCCCAAGTGCTGAGTAGATTGTTTGAAAGACAGTAAAAGAGAGAGAAGCGCCTGTGGCTTATGACATTATATAAATAGACTGGCTTTAATGGCCATGACCTTGACCATTCCTTGCTTCCTGAGTGTGACACACACACACACACACAACTCCTCCTGGTAGACAAAAATGAGTTTGGGGCGAGGGGGATTATTTCATTAGGGCCACTTGTTTTATGATAATGCCTGCATAATTGCCTGTCTAAATGACCGCTGTTCAGGTTTTTTTAGTTCGCCCAACGTTAGTTCCCTTTCTTGAATTACCCCTATCACACACATGGACAGAGGGACACACGCACACACATTTTCTCCGAGAGCTCAGCGAGAGCTAGTCTTGATTAAATTCCTCCGTATTCCGCCTCAGTCCCCAGTACGCTGAATGATGAGCCCACGGATCGAGCTGACCTGCCAGAACCAGATTCCTCCTCTCCTCCAGCATCTCACACACACGAACACACAAGCACACACACACACTAAGCATTTCACTGTTAGTCTACACCTGTTGTTTACGAAGCATGTGACAAATCCAATTTGATTTAATTTGACACACACACACACACACCTCCTCCAGTATCTCTATCGAAAGACTCTCTACAGCTCCCTGGTAAAGTGATGGAATGAATGGGCCACATCTGCAATGTATTCAGATGGTATCCCCCTGTCATCGTGTGAATAACTCAGTCACATACAGTAGTGACCAGGGTATTGGAGGATTGGTATACGGTAAGTCATCTGCAATGTTTGGTATACGGTATAATATGTAATAGTATACTAATCTATAGTATATTGTAGTATATTTAAGCAATAAGCCCCGAGGGGGTGTGGTATATGGGCAATAATATTATACCACGGCTAAGGGCTGTTCTTACGCATGACGCAATGCGGAGTACAGCCGTTAGCCGTGGTATATTGTCCATATACCACAAACCCCCCGAGGTGCCTTATTGCTATTATAAACTGGTTACCAATGTAATTAGAGTGGTAAAAATAAATGTTGTTTTCATACCCGTGGTATAAAGTCTGATATACCAGGTCTGATATACCACGGCTGTCAGCCAATCAGCATTCAAGGCTTGAACCACCCAGTGTATAATGTGGTGTAGTAGCCTATCTGCAAGGGATTGTGCTGTGTTATTCATCTACACTGAGTGGTTAAACATTAAGAACACCTTCCTAATATTGAGTTGAACCCCCTTTTGCCATCAGAACAGCCTCAATTCGTCGGGGCATGGACTCTACAAGGTGTCGAAAGTGTTCCACAGGGATGTTGGCCCATGTTGACTCCAATGCTTTCCACAGTTGCTTTTGCAGTTCTTGACACACTCAAACCGGTGCGCCTGGCACCTACTACCATACCCCGTTCAAAGGCACTTAAATATTTTGTCTTGCCCATTCACCCTCTGAATGACACACATACACAATCCATGTCTCAGTTGTATCAAGGCTTAAAAATCCTTCTTCAACTTGTGACATCAATAAGGGATCATAGCTTTCACCTGGAATCACCTGGTCAGTCTATGTCAGGAAAGAGCAGGTGTTCCTAATGTTTCATTCACACTGTATTTCTGCCGTTTTTCTCTCCTCCCTCCCTCCCTCCCTCCCTCCCTCCCTCTTTCCCGTGACCGCTGCTGGGGTTGAGGTCAAGCCCACTCTCTGCTCATGATGATGTGTTCTCTCTCCATCCCACTCCTCCCTCCCACCCATATCTCTCTCTCTCTGTCTTTCTGTGGCATTATGATGCATCCATTACAAAAGAAAAGACAGAAAAAAGTGAAGAAACTAAACAGGAGGAGAATCCACTGAGAACAATACTAATCTACCAATTCAATCTCTCCCTCTCAGACACACACACACACTTTCCACTGACAACAACACTACTCCATCACTCCACCACCAGTGTTGATATCTTCACAGCTGCTGTGTGTGGTAGCTCTAACAGCTATTTACACGCTACAGCTAACAGCTAACAGCTACACTACAACTAGCAGCTATACCACAGCGCTACACCATCAAGCCGCTGTCAGCCCGCTAGCAGCTAGCCCATTAGCCGTAAGCACTAGTCGTGTCCCACGCAGGGGGAGGCAGCAGGTCTGACAGAGAAACATCTGGAGCTGGGGTCGCCGAGGCGACGGGGGCAGCGTGAGTCAGGGTTGCCGTGGCGATAGCTGCAACCGTGATTGGGGGGCGGTTGGGGTTGGTTATACGTCGTGGGTGTATGTAAACACATGCCCAGGCATGTCTGGCCCCCCTAAGGGAGTTGGAGCCTGGACTGATTTCCACAGGGCCATATGCTTACTGTACTAATGCTCAAGATACGCATGCTAATGCTAATTTCAACCGCTTCCCCCAATGTGTTAGCTCAATGACGCTAATTAGCGCTTTAGCATTTAAATGGGTGTATGTATTCTCTTTGAACACACTGCCGTGACACTGCCGTGACATTAAGGGCTTATAAGTAAGGATTTCACGTTAAGGTCTACACCTGCTGTATTCGGCGCATTTATGATTTGATTTGATAAACAGCTGTAGTATATAGAGCTAGTTTCTCTGAATCCCTTCACCTGATACTAACAGGATGGATATAGTCTCTCTGACTCCCTTCACCTGATACTAACAGGATGGATATAGTCTCTCTGACTCCCTTCACCTGATACTAACAGGATGGATATAGTCTTAAAGGATCCCAGCCAATTCTCCCTATGGATTTTAAAGGAGAGGCTTGAGCCCTGGTTGCATAGAGACGTACGCACACACCCACTGAGAGGACCTGAGCTCTCAAGACAGACCTTGTCGGTTCAATAAACATTTAGGACCTACTCAGTTGAAAAAAGATAGAAAGAGACAGAGAGAAAGAGAGCGAGATGGAGGCCGGTGATTCACTGTATAGAAGGTATAAGAATGGACAGGATGTCAGGAAGTCTGTTTCTTCCCCCCCTGTGGTGGGTAAAAAAAAAACAGCAAGAAAAACGGGAGCTATTGAAAGTGAAATGATGCAAAGCCTTGGATGGGATGGTGGAGGAGGCATTTGAGAGTAAAATCAAGTACCTAACACACACACACACACACACAGAGAAACACACACACAGACGCACATACACATTGACAGAAGCAAGAGCGTTCACACACACACACAGTCTGACATACACACTGTTCCCAACCCGCTCTCTGTAACCACATGCAGACACACACATTTCCTCTGACCTTTCAGTAGGCCGCAGCAGAGTATGTTGTTTCACCCAAACACGATAAATCGGTACAAAGTGGAGCCCAGTCACCCAGAACTCTGATCACTGATAACTCTACAGTCACAGAGCAGACACACACACACACACACACACTTCACCCGCAGTTTACAGGCCCAATGGACAGAGTTATGGATTTCTCCATCAACACCAAGGACACAGAGTTGTGATTACACTCAAATCACATAGCACTAGCACTGTAATCACAGAATGGTCCTTTCCCTCAATACAACTCACTGAAAATGTGATTCAATAGTCTGAGACAGCCCCCCCCCCCCCCCCCTCATTTCACCCTTAGAGCCTACAGAGGCGTTCCAATACTTTTAGTCAGCTTAATTCACTCTTATAATTTCCCTCAAAACACCGACACAGGGATGCGTTACAATAGTCTGAGACGGCTAAAATACCTTTAAACTTACACAGGGCAGCGTTCCAATAGTCTGAGACGGCTTCCTTCCCTCAACTCCTTTCCCCCTCACAACCGCTGAAAGGATGCCAGATACCAAAGACATCGCCTGACAACCGTGACAGCCAATGAACTCCCACTTTCACTCGGGAACGGCCAATCGAATACCTCCGTGGCCCCGGGGGCGGGCCGATGGGCCTCTGAGGAGCGTTGGATGAACCAAAGCTAATTAGCATAACAAGTGCTGCTGGGAAGGTTTGTGTTTGATTAATGGGCTCACCTCGGGAGCTGCCGCGGGATGAGGAGTCATGTAATTGGCCGAGAGTCAGAGGGGGATTCGTCCAGTCACAACGCAGAGTCTGTAGCTCTGCACTGGGACATCCCTGAGCCGGGTCTGTAGCTCTGCACTGGGACATCCCTGAGCCGGGTCTGTAGCTCTGCACTGGGACATCCCTGAGCTGGGTCTGTAGCTCTGCACTGGGACATCCCTGAGCTGGGTCTGTAGCTCTGCACTGGGACATCCCTGAGCTGGGTCTGTAGCTCTGCACTGGGACATCCCTGAGCTGGGTCTGTAGCTCTGCACTGGGACATCCCTGAGCTAGGTCTGTAGCTCTGCACTGGGACATCCCTGAGCTGAGTCTGTAGCTCTGCACTGGGACATCCCTGAGCTGGGTCTGTAGCTCTGCACTGGGACATCCCTGAGCTGGGTCTGTAGCTCTGCACTGGGACATCCCTGAGCTGGGTCTGTAGCTCTGCACTGGGACATCCCAGAGCTGGGTCTGTAGCTCTGCACTGGGACATCCCTGAGCTGGGTCTGTACACTCTAGTCTTTTATCTTCTCACCACCTCATACATACGGAGATGTAGAGGCTGTCACCCACATGCATGTGCATAATTGCATGCATACATAAACAGATCTGCTGAGTAGTACATTAAAAGGAATATGATAGTATATAGTAAATATATACAATAAACATCCAAACAGGTGGGAGAGACAGCGAGAGATAGAGCGAGAGAGAGAGAGAGAGAGAGAGAGAGAGAGAGAGAGAGAGAGCGAGAGAGAGAGAGAGAGAGAGAGAGAGAGAGAGAGAGACAGAGAGAGAGAGAGAGAGAGAGAGAGACACAGAGAGAGAGACAGAAAGAGACAGAAAGAGAGAGAGAGAGAGAGAGAGAGAGAGAGAGAGAGAGAGAGAGAGAGGGAGAGAGAGTGACAGAAAGAGAGAGAGAGAGAGTGTGTGTGAGAGAGACAGAGAGAGAGAGAGACAGAAAGAGAGAGAGAGGTACCTAAATGGAGAGCGGGAGAGAGAGCTGGACCAGGATAGAGAGAGGCACACACACTAGACAGCGAGCTCAAGCGCTGGGACAACCTTGAAGTACACAAGCTGTCACCAGCCCTCACTATCTAGCCTGTCCTGCCGGTCAAATCAACATCCTTCTCTCTTCCTCGCAAGACATCTCTACTGCGGTGGCCATCTTGCAGAAACACTGCCCCACAACCATCACCCCTCTCCACCCCCTCTCCACCCCTCACCCAGTAGTGACAGCTGCTTAGGGAGCGCCTGCCCTGAATATCACATCTACATTGGTATGAAAACACGTACTGTACCCACTGCACTGTTCTATTCTATTTGAAGAAGCCTGTTTTATCTGAGAGCGTTAAAGTTTGATAAGGCTCCAGTCTGTCATTGAGGGAAAGGGGACAGCAAAAATGTGAGGTGTGTGTGTGTGCGCGCAGTGCGGAAATTGCAGAGTGCAGAGATTGGCACATCGTTATCACCTCAGTGGCATACCCATGATGGCAGTACTGGGTCAACAGTTGATGAAAGAGTGAACACATTGAACAATGCCCCGTGCTATAGTGAACACTGGTTATTTCACCCTGGGCTTAGTTCTAACAGATGTGGTTTCAGAGTTTAATTCACACGCTTTGACACTAACGACCCAGCGCTCGTATACTGGTCTTATTTACATATTCATTAAGTTGATCGCACCGTCGAGGTTGTAAAACGTGTCCTCCAATTGCCCTTCCTTGGGGGGATACAGTCCTCGTCTTTCACATTAAACATTGTCAGGGTATGTCGATGTCTGCATGATGTGTATATCGGCGACTAATTAAAAAATAAAGTGATAAGCAATAATTTCATTTTCGCTGTGCGCATAAAACGATATTCAAGCCAAAGAATAACAACTGATATTATCCTATTTGAATAGCTCGGTCTAACACTGGGCTTAATTGGCCATATGTTTTATTCAACAAGCTCACACAGACTCTCTGCAGAATTAGACATTTTTACACTTTTCTCCAAACATCACATTTTGTAGTTGCTCCAAACATCCAATTTCAACCTGTTTGGGATGAAACGTCAAATTTAGAAGTTGCAAAAATGAGTGCCCATCACTGGGATTGAACATGCGACCCTTGGAGACGGAGCTTGTGGAATTTTAAAAAGAAATTGCCCCTAGTGGATGGTTTTGACGGAGTCTCCCAATGTCCTGAGGACCTTCACAAACGTGAAATGTTGCCTTGAATCTGGAGTTATTTCCCTGGTTTTATTAACATTTCTTTGTCTTAATTACAATTTATGGGGATTCTGGCGTCGGAGTGACTTCCATCTTGGCTGATCTCGCCTCCCTTCACACTTCAGCGTTGACTAGCACCCAGTGAAAAAATCCAATTTGACAGAAAACATTATTGACTCATTGGCCGAGGGGGGAAAAGAAAGATGTTTACTCCGTATATCTGCACATTCTGCAGTGAGAGAAATCTGACTTCAAGCTTTAATTTCTTTGACTGTTGTTATTGTAGTTGGCTAAGAATTTAGAGCAGAGGCCAGAACAATGACAAGACGCATGAGAGAGTTATTTGAAACAGGAGCCTCGCTGCGTGTGTTTCTAGGTCGAAAAATACGAAAATGATTCCGTTATATATGCTTCTATCAGAGTGGTTGAGTCTTCAGAATATACCCAAATATATTCATTACATTGTTTGAGAAGATGAATGATCATCAACTGTAATAAGGTTCTACTCCGTTTACATGACATACCTACATTTTACATTTTAGTAGACGCTCTTATCCAGAGCAATTTACAGGAGGAGCAATTAGGATTAAGTGCCTTGCTCAAGGGCACAGACAGATGTTTCACCTAGTCGGCTCGGGGACCAAACCAGCGACCTTTTGTTTACTGGCCCAATGCTCTTAACCGCTAGGCTACCTGCTGCCCTGTAAGACGTACAGTATCTATATAATTCAGGTGTAAGTCTTTAAAAAGGCTACTGACTAGAATTACATCCACTAGATATATAGTGGATAATTCAAGGCCTGGCTACAGACTAGTGTCCTGTCCATTGTGGCTCATTCAAGGCCCAGCTACAGACTAGTGTCCTGTCCATTGTGGCTAATACAAGGCCCTGCTACAGACTAGTGTCCTGTCCATTGTGGCTAATACAAGGCCCAGCTACAGACTAGTGTCCTGTCCATTGTGGCTAATACAAGGCCCTGCTACAGACTAGTGTCCTGTCCATTGTGGCTAATACAAGGCCCTGCTACAGACTAGTGTCCTGTCCATTGTGGCTAATACAAGGCCCTGCTACAGACTAGTGTCCTGTGGCTAATACAAGGCCCTGCTACAGACTAGTGTCCTGTCCATTGTGGCTAATACAAGGCCCTGCTACAGACTAGTGTCCTGTCCATTGTGGCTAATACAAGGCCCTGCTATAGACTAGTGTCCTGTCCAGGGTGTGTACTTGTACATCAAGCTGCCTCATGCTACAGTTCCTATGAGCCGGTCTGGTTCACACAAGACAAGGCTGGTGCAAGGCTACTTAATGCAAGAATGCCAGTATGCTTTTCAAAGAAATACTAGGACAACACTGATCATTGGACATTCTAGGAACTGATATCACTGTAAATACCACACAGACTTTTCCCATTTGTATGCTTCCAGTAAAAATACAATTTTGTTACATTCTACCAGTGCCAGTGAATAGAACTACAAGCCATCTAAACTAATGAAGGCCATTTGGGATGAAAAGCTGGAGGTGCAGAAATCTAGTCTGATAGAGCGCAATTACTTCACAGAGTGATCCACACGTTGCACAGATCATTCACAGCTAGCTGGCTATTCACTAGCGCAGGGTGATGAGGGAACTGGCTGCTTTCAGACTCAATATGATACGGTTATTCTAAGTTCATCAGACCCTGTTAGCTTTTAACTGGACTGAAGATTATGCTTTTGTATTTAATATTTATTAGGATCCCCAATTAGCTTCTGCCGAGGCAGCGGCTACTCTTCCTGGGGTCCAAACAGATCAGTTCTCATTCACTTTAAATGGACAGAATATTCACCCAACTATAACCTTGTATATTTGATCATTACACTGCTATGCATTACCCTTACCTTGTAGAGGTTACCCTAAACCTGAACACATTGTTGTAATATTGTATACCTTACCCTAACGTTGTATGCATTACCCTAACCTATATACCCTGAACCTGTATAACTTAATCAGAATGAAGAAAGGGCATGAGGTCTGTCTGTTGTGTAGACTGCAGGCCAATCCCTTCTATGTGGACTGGAGAGGTGAAGTTGTGTGTGTGTGTCTCTCTGATCGTCTGCTGAGGCAGTGTTCCCTCAAAAAGCCTTTTTACAACCCGTATCGATCCACCCCGTTTTACCATTCATACCCGCAACCTCCAGGGTCATTAGGAAAGGCTTGAAAGCAAACATCATCATTCCTAAGGCTGCTGCTTTGTGTGTGTGTGTGTGTAAGTGTGTATGTGTGTACGTTTGTGCATACATGTTCATGCATACGTGCGCTCTTGCATGTATGTGTGCGCATGAGTGTATGCGAATACAAGTGTGTGTGTGTGTGTGTGTGTGTGTGTGTGTGTGATATTATGGTGCACTAAAATCCTGCCAAACACAGGAGAAGGCTGGTGGGGAGTCCAGTGTGTGTCTACTGTTGATACATCGAAGCAACAGATTGGATCTAACGGGGGAGACACAGCACAAGCAGGTCTAACACAAACACCACACACACACAGCATGGGCTAGTCCAATTCACAACACACTCCTATTGTAGCTCAATGGGCATCATGTGGACCTGTATCATTCAAAGCATTTGTATGCAGGGGAGACACACACAAACGCAAAAACGAAAAACCAAACTGACGTCTCTACGGATGAGCATGTCAATCAGGAAACTATCGATGAAGGAATGTTTGGAACACCCCCGTTTGTTTTTAGAGTGTATGGAACACCCCCGTTTGTTGAAATTTAGCTAAATGTCTTAAGGGGACTGAGGAACACACCTCAAAGAACAGGTACTGTATATGTAGAAAATAGTAAAAATGAAGAAAAACCCTTGAATGAGTAGGTGTTCTAAAACTTTTGACCGGTAGTGTGTATATATATATATATACAGTGGGGGAAAAAAGTATTTAGTCAGCCACCAATTGTGCAAGTTCTCCCACTTAAAAAGATGAGAGAGGCCTGTAATTTTCATCATAGGTACACGTCAACTATGACAGACAAATTGAGAATTTTTTTTCCAGAAAATCACATTGTAGGATTTTTAATGAATTTATTTGCAAATTATGGTGGAAAATAAGTATTTGGTCACCTACAAACAAGCAAGATTTCTGGCTCTCACAGACCTGTAACTTCTTCTTTAAGAGGCTCCTCTGTCCTCCACTCGTTACCTGTATTAATGGCACCTGTTTGAACTTGTTATCAGTATAAAAGACACCTGTCCACAACCTCAAACAGTCACACTCCAAACTCCACTATGGCCAAGACCAAAGAGCTGTCAAAGGACATCAGAAACAAAATTGTAGACCTGCACCAGGCTGGGAAGACTGAATCTGCAATAGGTAAGCAGCTTGGTTTGAAGAAATCAACTGTGGGAGCAATTATTAGGAAATGGAAGACATACAAGACCACTGATAATCTCCCTCGATCTGGGGCTCCACGCAAGATCTCACCCCGTGGGGTCAAAATGATCACAAGAACGGTGAGCAAAAATCCCAGAACCACACGGGGGGACCTAGTGAATGACCTGCAGAGAGCTGGGACCAAAGTAACAAAGCCTACCATCAGTAACACACTACGCCGCCAGGGACTCAAATCCTGCAGTGCCAGACGTGTCCCCCTGCTTAAGCCAGTACATGTACCCACCCCATCCTTTTTACGCTGCTGCTACTCTGTTAAGTATTTATGCATAGTCACTTTAACTCTACCCACTAGCCGGTGCCCCCGCACATTGACTCTGCAACGGTACCCCCCTGTATATATAGCCTCCCTACTGTCACTTTATTTTACTTCTGCTCTTTTTTTCTCAACACTTTTTTTGTTGTTGTTTTATTCTTACTTTTTTTGTTTAAAATAAATGCACTGTTGGTTAAGGGCTGTAAGTAAGCATTTCACTGTAATGTCTGCACCTGTTGTATTCGGCGCATGTGACCAATAAAATTTGATTTGATTTGATGTCCAGGCCCGTCTGAAGTTTGCTAGAGTGCATTTGGATGATCCAGAAGAGGATTGGGAGAATGTCATAAGGTCAGATGAAACCAAAATAGAACTTTTTGGTAAAAACTCAACTCGTCGTGTTTGGAGGACAAAGAATGCTGAGTTGCATCCAAAGAACACCATACCTACTGTGAAGCATGGGGGTGGAAACATCATGCTTTGGGGCTGTTTTTCTGCAAAGGGACCAGGACGACTGATCTGTGTAAAGGAAAGAATGAATGGGGCCATGTATCGTGAGATTTTGAGTGAAAACCTCCTTCCATCAGCAAGGGCATTGAAGATGAAACGTGGCTGGGTCTTTCAGCATGACAATGATCCCAAACACACCGCCCGGGCAACGAAGGAGTGGCTTCATAAGAAGCATTTCAAGGTCCTGGAGTGACCTAGCCAGTCTCCAGATCTCAACCCCATAGAAAATCTTTGGAGGGAGTTGAAAGTCCGTGTTGCCCAGCGACAGCCCCAAAACATCACTGCTCTAGAGGAGATCTGCATGGAGGAATGGGCCAAAATACCAGCAACAGTGTGTGAAAACCTTGTGAAGACTTACAGAAAACGTTTGACCTGTGTCATTGCCAACAAAGGGTATATAACAAAGTATTGAGAAACTTTTGTTATTGACCAAATACTTATTTTCCACCATAATTTGCAAATAAATTCATTAAAAATCCTACAATGTGATTTTCTGGATTTTTTTTCCTCATTTTGTCTGTCAAAGTTGACGTGTACCTATGATGAAAATTACAGGCCTCTCTCATCTTTTTAAGTGGGAGAACTTGCACAATTGGTGGCTGACTAAATACTTTTTTCCCCACTGTATATGACAGAGCTTGTGTAACTGAGTCAGGTTTGTAGGCCTCCTTGCTCGCACACGCTTTTTCAGATCGGCCCACATATTTTCTATAGGATTGAGGTCAGGGCTTTGTGATGGCCACTCCAATACCTTGACTTTGTTGTCCTTAAGCCATTTTGCCACAACGTTGGAAGTATGCTTGGGGTCATTGTCCATTTGGAAGACCCATTTGCGACCAAGCTTTAACTTCCTGACTGATGTCTTGAGATGTTGCATCAATATAACCACATCATTTTCCTTCCTCGTGATGACATATATTTTGTGAAGTGCACCAGTCCCTCCTGCAGCAAAGCACCACCCCCAAAGCATGATGCTGCCACCCCCGTGCTTCACGGTTGGGATGGTGTTCTTCGGCTTGCAAGCAACCCCCTTTTTCCTCCAAACATAACGATGGTCATTATGGCCAAACAGTACTATTTTTGTTTCATCAGACCAGAGGACATTTCTCCAAAAAGTACGATCTTTGTCCCCATGTGCAGTTGCAAACCATAGTCTGGCTTTTTTATGGTGGTTTTGGAGCAGTGGCTTCTTCCTTGCTGAGCGGCCTTTCAGGTTATGTCGATATAGGACTTGTTTTACTGTGGATATAGATACTTTTGTACCTGTTTCCTCCAGCATCTTCACAAGGTCCTTTGTTGTTGTTCTGGAATTGATTTGCACTTTTCGCACCACAGTACGTTCATCTCTAGGAGACAGAACACATCTCCTTCCTGAGCGGTATGACGGCTGCGTGGTCCCATGGTGTTTATACTTGCGTACTATTGTTTGTACAGATGAACATAGTACCTTCAGGTGTTTGGAAATTGCTCCCAAGGATGAACCAGACTTGTGGAGGTCTACAATTTATTTTCTGAGGTCTTGGCTGATTTATTTTGATTTTCCCATGATGAGTTTGAAGGTAGGCCTTGAAATACATCCACAGGTACACCTCCTATTGACTCAAATGATGTCAATTAGCCTATCAGAAGCTTCTAAAGCCATGACATCATTTTCTGGAATTTTCCAAGCTGTTTAAAGGCACAGTCAACTTAGTGTATGTACACTTCTGACCCACTAGAATTGTGATACAGTGAATTATACGTGAAATAATCTGTCTGTAAACAATTGTTGAAAAAATTACTTGTGTCATGCACAAAGTAGATGTCCTAACCGACTTGCCAAAACTATAGTTTGTTAACAAGAAATGTGTGGAGTGGTTGAAAAACGAGTTTAAATGACTATGGAATCATGTAGTAACCAAAAAAGTGTTAAACAAATCTAAATATATTTTATATTTGAGATTCTTCAAATAGCCACCCTTTGCCTTGATGACAGCTTTGCACACTCTTGGCATTCTCTCAACCAGCTTCACCTGGAATGCTTTTCCAACAGTCTTGAAGCAGTTCCCACATATGCTGAGCACTTATTGGCTGATTGTCCTTCACTCTGCGGTCCGACTAATCCCAAACCATCTCAAACACTTTTTTGGTTACTAGATGATTCCATATGTGTTATTTCATAGTTTTGATGTCTTCACTATTATTCTACAATGTAGAAAAAAGTAAAAATAAAGAAAAACCCTTGAATGAGTAGGTGTTGTAAAACTTTTGACCAGTAGTGTGTGTATATATATATATATATATATATTACCAGTCAAAATACAGTGTCACCAGCAAAGTACCCCCACACCATAACACCTCCTCCTCCATGCTTTACGGTGGGAACAACGCATGAGGAGATCATCCGTTCACCCACACCGCGTCTCACAAAGACACAGCGGTTGGAACCAAAAATCTCCAATTTGGACTCCAGACCAAAGGACACATTTCCACCGGTCCTTGAGTGGCCCGGCCAGAGCCCGGACTTGAACCCGATCAAACATCTTTGGAGAGATCTGAAAATAGCTCTGCAGCAACGCTCCCCATCCATCCTGACAGAGCTTGAGAGGAGCTGCAGAGAATGGGAGAAACTCCCCAAATACAGGTGTGCCAATCTTGTAGCGTCATACCCAAGAAGACTCAAAGCTGTAATCGCTGCCAAAGATGCTTCAACAAAGTACTGAGTAAACGGTCTGAATACTTACATAAATGTGATATTTCCATTTTTTATTTTTAATACATTAACTAAAATTTCTAAAAACTTGTTTTTGCTTTGTCATTATGGGGTATTGTATTTAGATTGATGAGGGGAAAAAACAATTGAATCAATTTTAGAATAAGGCTGTAACTTAACAAAATGTGGAAAAAGTCAAGGGGTGTGAATACTTTCCGAAAGCAAAGTATATACTGTATATCACACACAGACATACACTTTGTATAACACACACATACACACACCCTCACCCATGCAGTAGATGAACGCACACAGAGAAACTCTGCGACATCTATTGCCACACACCTACACATCTCTAGATTAATGTGACAAGACACACCTACACATCTGTAGATTCATGTGACAAGACACACCTACACATCCCTAGATTAATGTGACAAGACACACCTACACCTCTAGATTAATGTGACCAGACACACCTACACACCTCTAGATTAATGTGACAAGACACACCTACACACCTCTAGATTAATGTGACAAGCGAGGGGATATACTGTATTTCTGTAGTGACAGTGCTGCAGAAATCAGAGCGC
The DNA here is from genome assembly GCF_964263955.1 of Coregonus lavaretus. Lineage (NCBI taxonomy): Eukaryota > Metazoa > Chordata > Actinopteri > Salmoniformes > Salmonidae > Coregonus > Coregonus lavaretus. The sequence continues at coordinate 100,928 of NW_028158122.1, forward strand.
CTCCGGTACACACACACACACACACACACACACACACACACACACACACACACAGGGCAGGCGGCAGAGACGCTATTAACAGGTAATTGCCTCTGAGGAGAGTCAGGAGGACATTTTCTCGGTGGGTCCTGCTACAGTCCTCCCTAATTAAAGCCCCTCACTTCCTCTAGTGACTGCAGCAGCTGCATCTCTCCCTCCATCCCTACCGCTCTCTCATCTCTCCTTCTCTCTCCCTGCCTCGTCTCTCATATCTTTGCTCTCTAACTTCCTCTTTCATCTCTCCCTCTCTATCTCTCTTTTTTCTCTCTCTCGCTATCTCTATGCTCAATCCCTCCCTCATTCCCTCTTTCCCTCCTCCTCTCTCATCTCTTGCTTACCCCTCTCTCTTTTGCTTCTCTCTTGCCATCTCTCTCTCTTCTCATTCCCTCCCCTGTTCCCTTACTCTAGCTCAATCTCTCTCCCTCTAGCTTTCACTCCCTCGCTCCCCCTCCTTCACAATCTCCCTCTCCCTTCCTGGTGTTTGTGTGGGGAGATTAGATGGATCACATCAAAGGGCATCCAGGAGCCTCTGACTCTTACAGACAGAGAGAAAGAGAGCAAGAGAGAGAGAGAGAGAGACACGAGGGAGGCCAGGTGGGCCGCGTTCACGTTCACCTTTTATCTCTCTTTGGTCCTAACACTGGGACTCACAGCAGAGCACAGTCGGAGCAGTCTGTATAGCAACAACGCAGCCCAGTGTTCTTCTAGCTGCGTGTTTATCAGCATCTCAACCACACCGCCACGAGTGTCACAGTACCAACACAGCAAGTGTACATTAAGCATCTATTGTTGATGAAGAATCACAGCTTCAGGGGTGCGTGCTTAGTCCCCTCCTGTACTCCCTGTTCACCCACGACTGCGTGGTCACGCACGACTCCAACACCATCATTAAGTTTGCAGACGACAATCACCTGATCACCGACGACAATAAGACAGCCTATAGGGAGGTCAGAGACCTAACAGTGTGGTGCCAGAACAACAACCTCTCCCTCAACGTGAGCAAGACAAAGGAGCTGATCGTGGACTACAGGAAAAGGAGGGCCGTGGACGCCCCCATTCACATCGACGGGGCTGTAGTGGAGCCGGTCGAGAGCTTCAAGTTATTTGATGTCCACATCAATAACGCCTATTCCACCCTCAGGAGGCTGAAAAGATTTTGCATGGGACCTCAGATCCTCAAAATGTTCTACAGCTGCACCACCAAGAGCATCCTGATTGGTTGCGTCACCGCTTGGTATGGCAACTGCTCGGCATCTGACCGCAAGGCGCTACAGAGGGTAGTGCATACGGCCCAGTTCATCACTGGGGCCGAGCTTCCTGCCATCCAGGACCTTTATACCAGGCGGTGTCAGAGGAAGGTCCTAAAAATTGTCAAAGACTCCAGCAACCCTAGTCATAGACTGTTCTCTCTGCTACCGCACGGCAAGCGGTACCGGTGCGCCAAGTCTAGTTCCAAAAGGCTCCTGAACAGCTTCTACCCCCAAGCCATAAGACTGCTGAACAATTCATCAAATAGCTCCCGGACTATTTGCATTGACCCCCTTATTTTATTATGATTTTTTTGCACTGACTCTCTTGCACATGCTCGATGTACACTCACTGGACTCTAACCACACACCCACACATACTACACTGACACTCCAACACACACACACACACACATACATATTGACGTCACACACACACACACACATACATTCACACTCTTCACATACACTGCTGTTACTCTCTGTTTATTATCTATGTACAGTCACTTTAACCAGACCTGTATATAGCCTCGTTATTGTTATTTTATTGGGTTACTATATTCCTTTAGTTTATTGAGCAACTTTTTCTTATAAAAAAAAAACTCTGTATTGTTGGTTAAGGGATTGCAAGTAAGCATTTCACGGTAAGGTCTACACCTGTTGTATTCGGCACGTGACAAATAACATTTGATTTGATTTGTTTAGATGTTCAGTAGGCCCCATTCTGGCTCAGTTGAGTAGGCCCCATTCTGGCTCAGTTGAATGAATGATGTTCATTTTCTTCGGCTGATCTACATGTTCAACGATAAAAATCACGTTTGACGTGATCAACAGCAACGATGAAATGACCTCACAGAGGGACACATTAACTCTGGAGTCTGCCAGGACAATTTAATACATCAACCCTGTTACACACATGGCTGCGTATATTGGTTAGCATGCCTATATGGTTAGCAGGCCTCCGTCACCTTGATTCACCATTAAGCCTTTCCTCCGCCTCTTAAAATGATTGAGGTATAAAGAGCAAGAGGTCCCTGGACACATGCAGTCACAGTCAGACACACCTCCCAGTCTTCCCGCCCATAAGCGTCCTACCTAATAAGGTCCCCTTCCTGTTAAACCTCCCAGACAAACTGCCCAGAGGCGTAGCGCTTAATAAGTTCGCCTTCCTGTGAAACGCCTGGAGCGTCACTCCATTTTGCTCCCTTCCCATTTCAGGAATTCCTGTTCAGGGTTTTTCAAGTGCACTTTAACAGCTTTCTCTGTCGAGAGAAGGAAGTTTGGGAGCACTGAGACGTAGCACTTAACTACAGGTTGTGTGGACTGCTGAGAAAGCATTTAGCTTTCTCCAGCTCTTTTAGATGGAGTGTTAGCATTCAGGCTAACTGTCTCACTAGTTGTGTAGAGAATTATGGAAATCCCAGTCAGAGATAAAACATTTAGCTTGTTCCAAACTCTTTTAGTGAGGGCATTAGCCTCTTACGTAACTTTTCTCACTTGCTTATGTGGGATTTGTGAGGAATGGCGAAAAAGAGGCCTTGCTCTCCGTCAAGCGGCCAATCGATCCATAAATCCTTACTTGAGATCCTATTGACAGTCAGAGACTCTCTCCAAATGTCAGTACAGTCACAGACCTCAAAAGGATGCTGGACAGAGAGACAGACACAGACAGAGAGACAGGGGAATTCTTTAGAAGCTGAGCACAAAAATAGCTCACTGGTTTCCTCCTCTAGTGCAGCATGAGATTGTAGCGTAACTCAAGTTCTCGTACTGAGGACTTGGACATAGAGTGCAATGAGCTTTCACAGGCTGACCCTAAATAATGGGCTAGAGCCGGAACTGTGTGAGTGAGTGTGTCAATACTGTGTGTCTGTCTGTCTGTCTGTCTGTCTGCCTGTCTGTCTGTCTGTCTGTCTGTCTGTCTGTCTGTCTGTCTGTCTGTCTGTCTGTCTGTCTGTCTGTCTGTCTGTCTGTCTGTCTGTCTTTCTGTGTTTGTTTGTGTGTGTGTTGAAGCCGAGGACATCACCCACTCACTGACCTTCTGCCTTCCAGCTGCTCTGAGGCTGACGTGAGAGACGTAGGTAGAGCTAGTCCATTGCACCAGAGTCATAGGCTACATTACCATTCTCTAAAGTAATCACTCATACACTTTCCTCATGAATTTAAAGGCCCAGTGCAGTCAAAAGCGTGATTTTCCTGTGTTTTATATACAGTATATTTCCACACTAGGAGGTTGGAATAATACTGTCAAATTGTGAAAATGAATGCCCTTTTAGTGTAAGAGCTCTTTGAAAAGACCGCCTGAAATTTCAGCCTGTTTTGGTGAAATCACCAGGCAATAGACCAGGGGTCGGCAACCTTTTTATGTATGGAGTGGCAATTTACAATTTATCCTACCATTTCTAACAATCTGCGTGCCAGTTATGATTTTCATATGCGCATTACAACTAATTGTGTCTATTGAATATCTAATTGCCCACAAACGGAAGAATTCCCTAACTCGCTAAACAGAGGCGCTGTCCATCAGCACCACAGAGCTCCACTATAGGCCTAGCTACATCAGATGAGCCATGCCGCACCAAGGCGCTGTATTTTGTTTCGTAAAGCTGTCTAAATGTTTGTTTTATTTCTGGTTTTGATTTATGGACAATATTCCTTTGGTGCGTTTTATCAAGATAGAATCAAGATTTCGTTGTGATGCGACACTTCTGCTGTTTTCAGTTGAATTTATCAGACATTTCGATTGTTTATATATGGAAAACATTTTAGAACACTTGGAAATATGATTTATACATCTTCGTTTATAATTATAATAATGTGTATAAATTGCTCCTCCATGTATTTTTGTGGAACAGTCCCATTTCAATATAGGCTACAGAACTACGAAGGCCAAATAATACATGTGATTTAAAAATAAGGTTCAATAAAAATAAATGACTGAGACGACTGTTAGGCCTACCAACAGCCCTAAACATAACGGAATGTAAGAAAAAACTATCTTATTTCATTAGCAACTCCATATCTCCATATCTCCATCTCCACGTCTCCCCCGTCTTACTCCAAATCCACTGCACACACAAATACACACACACGTTCACATTACAACTTGCTGAAATTTACAGGCATGAACATTACAAGGTTATATCATTTTGTATTGAAAATCACATCTTACCGATTTAGTGCGATCCTTGACCCTGCGATCCTTGTCCCATTGCTGAGCCGCGTAATATCTGGGCTATATTTGGAGACTGAGCTGCACACAGGCCTCCGAGTGGTCCATTGTCAGCCGGCTGCGTGAGGGGCTCAGGATTGACTTCATGTGTGAAAAGATCTGTTCACATAGATACGTGGATCCAAATGCTGAAAGCATTGCACATGCAACCTTCTTCAGACTGTCAAATTTCACTGGCAGTCTCTCCCAACAGTGGATAATGGAGCCCCCCTGATCTCTCTTAGTTCCTTCCAGTTCTTTGCGCAGCTCTGGGAATTTTGATGACCAAAGGGAGGATGCCTTGAGCTCGATCAGCTGCATTTCAAAGTCATCGACACCCAGCCTTGGTTTTGAATTTGTTGGGAGAGGCGAGACTGGTTGTCTTGTGCTGAACTAATAATATGAAACTCCTGTAAAATCATGAAAGCCCATTGGCTAATCAGGATTGACATACATTGGGAAATACAATTTCAAAACCAATGCATGCAATTTCAATTATTTTCTCCAGTTTAAAAAATAAAAAATAAATGTTGAGATAATGAACGTCAAGCCAAGGCTTAGCACGGCACGCATATTTAAAAAAATATAAAAATATTTTGCCAAGGCAAATACCCTCGCATGCCAAGGCTGGCACGTGTGCCTTAGGTTGCCGACCCCTGTAATAGACCAATAAGAAAGAGATTTCCAAACCTCTCTTCGTGAGGCATTGGAAAACCTCCCTGGTCTTTGTGTTTGAATCTGTGTTTGAAATTCACTGCTCGAATGAGGGACCTTACAACTAATTGCATGTGTGGGGTACAGAGATGAGGTAGTCATTCAAAAATCATGTTAAACACTATTATTGCACACAGAGTGAGTCCATGCAACTTATTATGTGACTTCTTAAGCACATTTCTACTCCTAAACTTAATTAGGCTTGCCATAAAAGGAGTTGAATACTTATTGACTCAAGACAATTTTTGTAAAAATAATAACAAATATAAAAAAAATCCACTTTGACATTATGGGGTAGTGTGTGTGGGCCAGTGACAAAAAAAATCTCAATTTAATCTATTTCAAATTCAGGCTGTAACACAACTAAAAGTCAAGGGGTGTGAATACTTTCTGAAGGTACTGTGTGTTCAGTGATGGGTGAAAAAGCATACTCACTGATCAGCCATCACACAAATGCACACAGACAGACACACACACACAGGCCTCCACACACCTTTGATGGACTGCATGGCTGGACTGTTCCTTGGTCAACGGAGGATGAAAGACCATGCACTCTAGCTCTCTAATCACTGTGCATACACACACATACACATGTTGATACGGACACACACACAAACAAACACATTTTCTTTCTCTCTCTCACACAAGTACACACACTGAGTCTAGATGTAAGGCTGGGCTCCCTTCTCTCCCTCCACAGTGATCAAACTGGGAGTCTAGATGTAGGGCTCCCTTCTCTCCCTCCACAGTGATCAAACTGGGAGTCTAGATGTAGGGCTCCCTTCTCTCCCTCCACAGTGATCAAACTGGGAGTCTAGATGTAGGGCTCCCTACTCTCCCTCCACAGTGATCAAACTGGGAGTCTAGATGTAGGGCTCCCTTCTCTCCCTCCACAGTGATCAAACTGGGAGTCTAGATGTAGGGCTCCCTTCTCTCCCTCCACAGTGATCAAACTGGGAGTCTAGATGTAGGGCTCCCTTCTCTCCCTCCACAGTGAGGATCAATGCCAGCCTTTATCTTATTTTGTCTCCTCTTGACAAAGACCTCTCATCTTCCTGTCACAAGGAGAAAGGGGAAGATGGGATAGTCTTGTAAACAATTATATTCCCCTACTTTCTTTCTCTGCTTCTCTCAATCTCTCTCTGCTCTCCCTTCCCTCATCTTCTCTTCCTCAAAATAAAACTACTTGTGTGTAGGAGGGAGATTGGAAGGTTGGGATATTATTTTCAATGAGAGAGATAAAAAAAAATATATATATATATATATATATACACTTTATTTTTCTCAAATACCTACTGTACATCATTAAAACAAACTTTATTTCATTTTAACAGACTAGAAAGTTAAAACCAAGCCCCCCCTCGTCCACCGCACATAGAACCCCCCCCCTGACGCCCCACACCCTTACAAAGTCCCCCAGACGGTTCACCAACACCCCATATACATGCTCCAGTTTTAGCCGAGCCCGCACCAGCCTCAGCAACACAGCCCTGGGGTCCCTACATCCCACCCCCAGCATCTCAAGTTTCCTTGTCTTCCATATTGAAATGTTTGCCATCCCACTAGGTAGTTCACCAGGCAGTCCCTACGCCCATTGGCTAGAGTATACTGAGGCCCTCCAACAAATAGGTTCACAGCCAACCCCAACCCTAGGCCTGTGCACCACCACCTGCTAACCTCTTCTACATCTCCCTCCCCTCTAACAAACACTGTTACATCATCAACATAAGATGACAATGAAACCGTCTCCCCACCTACTACCCCTGGAACTGACAACCCCTGCAGAGTCTCCCTCAGCCTACAACCCCTGCAGTCTCCCTCAGCCTACACAGCAATGGTTCTATGGCTAAACAGTAGAGCTGACCCCAGAGTAGACACTCCTGCCTAATCCCTCTCCTAACTGGGACTGGCCGGCTCAGCCAACCCCCCACTTTTACCATAACAGAAGCCCCACAATACAATAACTTGACCCATGATCTAAACCCACTTCTCAGGCCAAACGCTTCCATGATCCTAAACAGATAGGCATGACGCTCTATCAAAAGCTTTTTCTTGATCTATCGAAATGAGCCCCAGGTCCTGATCATACATCCTAGTGATGACTATCTCTCAAAATAAACAAGTTCTCCGTTATTGTCCGCCCAGGCACACAGTATGCCTGGTCCCTGTGAACTATTTTGTCCAAACAACCTTTCAGCCGATTTGCCAAACACTTGGACAGTATTTTGTAATCCAAGCAGTGCAACGATACTGGCCTCGTATCAATAGAGCTAGGTCCCCCTTCTTCAGCAGTAGTGACAGCACTGCCCGCTGGCAGCTGACTGGTAGTACAGAGCTCTCAAACGACTCCCGAAAGACCTCTAAGAGGTCCCTCCCCAATACACCCCAGAAACATTTATAAAACTCAGCTGTCAGTCCATCGACCCCTGGCGCACGGCCTGGGGAGAGCTGCTGCACAGCCGCTGTTAGTTCCTGAAATGAAAAATCACCCCCTAGCCCAGCACTCTGCTCAGGCCCGAGCTTAGGCAACCCCTGTAGAATCTCCTGAGCACACTGTGGATCAGGGTCGATGCCACCGTCTGAGTAGATTCCATAGTCCTCCTCCCCGCTGGATCCGACATCCGAGACCCTGAAGGACGCCGCAGATGGAACATCTGCTTCTGCTACGCCAACTTCTTCTCCAGGTTGAAGAAGAACGCACTCGGAGCATCCATGTCCGTCAGGGTAGCCATCCGTGCTCTAATAAGCACACCCTTTACCTGACCCTGTTAAAAAGACCCCAGCTGTGTCTGCTTAGCCCTCAACTCCCTCTCTGACCCTAAATCCTGCTACCCAATAAGGCTATCCTCAATGCCTCTAATATCCTGCTCCAACCTCTGAATAGTAGACATTATCCTTGCTGTCCCATGGGCAGAGTACTGCTGACAAAACACCCTTGTGTTTTCCCCCACCTCCCACCATTGTCTTAGGTTCTCAAACTCAGCTTTCCTCCCTTTCCAACACTCCAAAAAGACACCAAACCCCTCACAAAAAGAGGCATCATGCAATAATTTAGCAACTGTTACCATATGATGTCTGAAAAACCACTAGGGTAGATCCGGGATCCCAAAACCTGATTACAGCTCCCCTTTCTGACATAGATCCTATCCAGCCTTGCTGCACTAATCCTACCCTCCACTACCTTTACCCATGTACAGCTCCTCTCTCCCTCCACACATGTACCAATCCATACTGTTTCAACATATTGGTTAAAACCACCCCCGAATGTGGATGAGCTTCCTCCCAGTTCCTATCTAGTGTGTAGTCTGTCGTACAGTTCCAGTCCCCCCCCCAACCCCCACACACATTACAATACAGCTATCCCTGTCATACTGCAGTAGGTCCTGTCTAAGCTTCTCAAAAGCTGCGCCCGGTCAGGCCCCCTACTGGGAACATAGACACTAACAAAGAAACGGAAAACCCCCAATTTCTGCCTGAACCACTAACACCCACCCCTTCTCCACCTCTGAGGTAGATATTACTTTAAGATCTAGGTCTGATGAGAATAGAGCTGCTACTCCTGTACTTATACTAGACCAATAACTAAGGAAGTACTGCCCCTCCCACTCCATGCCCCTCCCACTACCTCATTACCACCATCACTGTGGGTCTCCTGTAAGAACACCACATTTAAATGTTTAGGCCTACTAAAGTCACACTACAGCTCTCCTATTCCTGTCTCATCCCCCATTTATGTTTAAAGAGCCCACACTTAAAGCCTCCATAAAAAGGTATGAAAAGGAAAGCAAGAAACCCAACAGAGGTAACAGACAAGGGAAAGAAATCACCCTGTGTTGCATGATCATATCGTTTTTCTGTTAACTTTTCTTTTCTACCATTTTCTTTCCTTTTGCAGGACCTTTTACTTTCCTTACTCCTGAGACGTGGCCATTCAGACGCCAACCTTGCAATTACGATGGTTGGGGTTGAATCTGAACCCAGAGTGGAGGCCGAGGCTGCCCCCAAACCCCCGGCTTGCTCTCAGATCTGGAGCCAGATGCGACAGAGGATCCATCAGTGACCTGCTCGCCCCGCTTTCTGTGCTTGCATGCCTGTCGCTTATGTCCAATCTCCCCACAATCAAAACACTTCAGACAACCTGTAGTCACATAAACCATGTAGGCTTTCCCCTCATACTTCACCTGATACCAAATATCTAAAGTTTGTGTTGGTGAGTCTAAAAACATGAAAACCTGCCTTCTACAAGCTGTAACGTGCTTCAACAGTGGGTTTTTACATCCAAGTAATAACTCTCTCATTGGGCTGGCAAATTTCCCGTAACGTCCGAGATCTCGCATCAGGTCGCAATCAGGAATGAATGGTGGTACATTGGTATAGTAACCCTCATAGCAGGAGAGAACTGCGGGGTACAGTTGAAGTCGGAAGTTTACATACACCTTAGCCAAACTCAGTTTTTCAGCTTTTATTTCTTTCATCACATACCCAGTGGGTCAGAAGTTTACATACACACAAATAGTATTTGGTAGCATTGCCTTTAAATTGTTTAACTTGGGTCAAACGTTTAAGTTGGGTGAATTTTGGCCCATTCCTCCTGACAGAGCTGGTGTAACTGAGTCAGGTTTGTAGGCCTCCTTGCTCGCACACGCTTTTTCAGTTCTGCCCACAAATGTTCTAAAGGATTGAGGTCAGGGCTTTGTGATGGCCACTCCAATACCTTTACTTTGTTGTCCTTAAGCCATTTTGCCACAACTTTGGAAGTATGCTTGGGGTCATTGTCCATTTGGAAGACCCATTTGCGACCAAGCTTTAACTTCCTAATTGATGTCTTGAGATGTTGCTTCAATATATCCATATAATTTTCCTTCCTCATGATGCCATCTATTTTGTGAAGTGCACCAGTCCCTCCTGCAGCAAAGTACCCCCACAGCATGATGCTGCCACCCTAGTGCTTCACGGTTGGGATGGTGTTCTTCAGCTTGCAAGCAACCCCCTTTTTCCTCCAAACATTACGATGGTCATTATGGCCAAACAGTTCTATTTTTGTTTCATCAGACCAGAGGACATTTTTCCAAAAAGTACAATCTTTGTCCCCATGTGCAGTTGCAAACCGTAGTCTGGCTTTTTTATGGCGGTTTTGGAGCAGTGGCTTCTTCCTTGCTAAGCGGCCTTTCAGGTTATGTCGATATAGGACTCATTTTACTGTGGATATAGATACTTTTGTACCTGTTTCCTCCAGCATCTTCACAAGGTCCTTTGCTGTTGTTCTGGGATTGATTTGCACTTTTTGCACCAAAGTACGTTCATCTCTAGGAGACAGATCACGTCTCCTTCCTGAGCGGTATGACGGCTGCGTGGTCCCATGGTGTTTATACTTGCGTATTATTGTTTGTACAGATTAACGTGGTACCTTCAGGCGTTTGGAATGAACCAGACTTGTGGAGATCTACAATTTTTTTTCTGAGGTCTTGGCTTGATGTCAAGCAAAGAGGCACTGAGTTTGAAGGTAGGCCTTGAAATAGGTACACCTCCAACTGACTCAAATTATGTCAATTAGCCTATCAGAAGCTTCTAAAGCAATGACATCATTTTCCCGAATTTACGCAGCTGTTTAAAAGGCACAGTCAACTTAGTGTATGTAAACTTCTGACCCACTGGAATTGTGATACAGTGAATTATAAGTGAAATAATCTGTCTGTAAACAATTGTTGGAAAAATTACTTGTGTCATGCACATAGTAGAAGTCCTAACCGACTTGTCAAAACTATAGTTTGTTAACAAGAAATTTGTGGAGTGGTTGAAAAACAAGTTTAAATGACTCCAACCTAAGTGGAGTCAATTTGCAAAAACACATAATTTAGAGTAACACCTGTCTCAACCAGCCGGTTGACAAGGCTCTCCTCTTTCAGAAACACAGCCAGTGCTTTATTCATTGGCGAAGCAGTTGAAAGATTTTCATGGCCAACCTGTTCTCCCACAGCGAGGAGAACATCCTTCACCGTCACAATCGGCTCAGGCATACATCTGAACCCATGTCGGAGAGACAGGGATGGCTTCTCCACGTGAGACGTCATACATACTCCCACCAAACAAAATGTCACCCAAGCGACTAACTCACCCAACAATGTAGGCTATACCACTAAAATAAATCACTTAACCTACAATCATGCAGGAGAAAATATATAGAGAAATAATCCCAAAAAAAGGACTGCAAACCCTCTCACCACCCACACACCACCAACTCCAGCGAGAGACAGAGAGAGAGAGCACGCGCGCGCAAGAGAGAGAGAGCGAGCGAGCGAGAGAGAGACAGCGTGTGAGCAAGAGAGAGAGAGGGAGGGAGTGGAGAAGACAAGAGAAATTAATATAGGGAGAGAAAGGGAGAAGTGTGGGATGCTGAGGCTGCCCGGGGCGGCCATCGAACAGCAGCAAAGGCACTACTTCGATTCTATTTCTAGTCACTGCTTAAGTTGAGGTCAGTGCTTCTCTCTGGGTGCATCCAAAATGGCACCCTATTAGCCATTACAGTGCACTACTTTTGACCAGAGCCCTATGGGCCCTGATCAAAAGTAGTGAACTATAAAGGGAGTAGGGTGCCATTTGAGGCACAGCCTCTGGCAGAGCAGCATGTTAATTAGACTGAAGAGGTGGAAAAGGAGGAGGAGGAGAGGAGGGATGAAGAGCGGGAGGGAGCTCAGAGACAAAAACCACACTCTCATTCTCAACCACTGGTTTAGTGGCTATGCAGAGAGAGGGGAAGGAGAGAGGGAGGAGGAGAAGAGAGCGAGAGAGAGAGAGAGAGAGAGAGAGAGAGAGAGAGAGAGAGAGAGAGAGAGAGAGAGAGAGAGATGAACCTGGAGAAGAGTCCCTTAAGCAAGCTGGTCCTGGGGCTCTGTTCACAAACACAAACAGACCCCACAGAGCCCCAGGACAGCAACACAATTAGACCCTACCAAATCATGAGAAAACAAAAAGATAATTACTTGACACATTGGAAAGAATTAACAAAAAAACAGAGCAAACTAGAATGCTATTTGGCTCTAAACAGAGAGTACACAGTGGCAGAATACCTGACCACTGTGACTGACCCATAATTAAGGAAAGCTTTGTACAGACTCAGTGAGTATTGCCTTGCTATTGAGAAAGGCCGCCGTAGGCAGACCTGGCTCTCAAGAGAAGACAGGCTATGTGCACACTGCCCACAAAATGAGGTGGAAACTGAGCTGCACTTCCTAACCTCCTGCCAAATGTATGACTATATTAGAGACACATATTTCGCTCAGATTACACAGATCCACAAAGAATTAGAAAACAAATCACATTTTGATCAACTCCCATATCTATTGGGTGAAATACCACAATGTGCCATCACAGCAGCAAGATTTGTGACCTGTTGCCACAAGAAAAGGGCAACCAGTGAAGAACATACCCATTGTAAATACAACCTATATTTATGTTTATTTATTTTCCCTTTTGTACTTTAACTATTTGCACATCATTATAACATTGTATATAGACATAATATGACATTTGAAATGTCTTTATTATTTGGAACTTTTGTGAGTGTAATGTTTACTGTACATTTTCTATTGTTAATTTCACTTTTGTTTATTATCTATTTCACTTGCTTTGGCAATGTAAACATATCTTTCCCATGCCAATAAAGCCCTTAAATTGGATTGCATTTAATTGAGAGAGAGAGAGAGAGAAGGGGCTTGTGCTCTGATCTGGGTATGCATTTGCAAGGGTCATCAGCAACCACCCATCAGCAATCTCACTGAGACCTATCAATCCACTGCACAAAATGATGAGACAGAGAGAGACAGAGACATAGACAGAGACAGAGACAGAGACAGAGACATAGACATAGACAGAGACATAGACAGAGACAGAGACAGAGAGAGAAAACACTCAAGGCATCCTTAATTTAACACAGACACTGAATGAAACCAGGGTGGGAGAGAGATAATAATAGGTGAAGGATGGGTGAAGAGGGGGATGATGGGAGATAATGGAGAGAGAGGTGTGCTGTGAATACTTTGTGTGTTAATGACACCACACCTTTGACGAACTGGGGGGGGGGGGGGGGGGTGAGAGAGAGAGACAGAAGAGAGACAGACAGAGAGAGAGAGACCGACAGAAAGAGAGAGAGAGACAGAGACAGAGACAGAGAGACAGAGACAGAGACAGAGACAGAGACAGAGACAGAGACAGAGAGACAGAGAGACAGAGAGACAGAGACACAG
>NW_028158121.1:0-27500 GCF_964263955.1 Coregonus lavaretus
GAGAGAGAGAGAGAGAGAGAGAGAGAGAAGATGGAGGAGGAGAGAAACTGTAACTCTCTACCAGCTACCTCTCCAATTCCCTTCACGAGAAGATGGAGAGACTATTCAGCAATGTCTCCACTAGAGAGAGAGAGAGAGAGAGAGAGAGAGAGAGAGAGAGAGTGAGAGAGAGAGAGAGAGAGAGAGAGAGAGAGAGAGAGAGAGAGATGGAGGAGGAGAGAAACTGTAACTCTCTACCAGCTACCTCTCCAATTCCCTTCACGAGAAGATGGAGAGACTATTCAGCAATGTCTCCACTAGAGAGAGAGAGAGAGAGAGAGAGAGAGAGAGAGAGAGAGAGAGAGAGAGAGAGAGAGAGAGAGAGAGAGAGAGAGAGAGAGCGAGAGAGAGAGTTTATCCATCTCTCTGTGAGGAACTAAAAGGCTCAGTAAAGCTCCAGTCGTGCCTCAGAGAGACATTTCAGGCCAGCTGCATCCTCACTTACTCTATATACACATGCACACACACACATACACCAAATGCACACACACACACATACATCACATGCACAGACAAACACAAGCACACACACAAACACACAGACACACACATCGCCACATGCACACACACACATACATCACAGGCGCAGAGAAACACAAGCACACACACAAACACACAACACACAACACACACACACGCATACACACACATACTTCCCACGCACACACACACACACAAGCACACAAGCTCTTTCTTCCTGTCATGTGAAGATGTGCCTACCTTCCCACTACGCATTACATTATTTACTCATATTTTGCTATTATAAGACAGTAAGTTTGCTGCCAAAGACTATCACATTTTAATTATTATTACCAACACATCATATAGAGACTGTCGCTGATTCTTACTAAACTAGAGACTGACCCTGACCTAACTAAACTAGAGACTGCCCCTGACTCTTACCAAACTAGAGACTGCCCCTGACTCTTACTAAACTAGAGACTGACCCTGAATCTTACTAAACTAGAGACTGAACCTGACTCTTACTAAACTAGAGACTGACCCTGACTTTTAATAAACTAGAGACTGACATTGACACTTACTAAACTAGAGACTGACCCTGACACTTACTAAATAGAGACTGTGAAGATGTGCCTTCCTTCCCACTACGCATTACATTATTTACTCATATTTTGCTATTATAAGACCGTTAGTTTGCTGCCAAAGACTATCACATTTTAATTATTATTACCAACACATCATATAGAGACTGTCACTGACTGTTACTAAACTACAGACTGACCCTGAATCTTACTAAACTAGAGACTGCCCCTGACTCTTACTAAACTAGAGACTGACCCTGAATCTTACTAAACTAGAGACTGACCCTGACTCTTACTAAACTATAGACTGACCCTGACCTAACTAAACTAGAGACTGCCCTTGACTCTTACTAAACTAGAGACTGTAGCTGACTCTTACTAAACTAGAGACTGACCCTGACTCTTGCTAAACTAGAGATTGCCCCTGACTCCTACTAAACTAGAGACTGACCCTGACTCTTATTAAACTAGAGACTGACCCTGACTCTTACTGAAATAGAGACTGACCCTGACTCTTACTCAACTAGAGATTGACCCTGACCTACCTAAACTAGAGACTGCCCTTGACTCTTACTAAACTAGAGACTGTAGCTGACTCTTACTAAACTAGAGACTGACCCTGACTCTTACTAAACTAGAGACTGACCCTGACCTAACTAAACTAGAGACTGCCCCTGACTCTTACCAAACTAGAGACAGACGCTGATTCTTACTAAACTAGAGACTGACCCTAACTCTTGCTAAACGAGAGATTGCCCCTGACTCTTACTAAACTAGAGACTGACCCTGACTCTTGCTAAACTAGAGACTGACCCTGACTCATCCTAAACTAGAGACTGACCCTGACCTAACTAAACTAGAGACTGCCCCTGACTCTTACTAAACTAGAGATTGACCCTGAATCTTATTAAACTAGAGACTGACCCTGACTCTTGCTAAACGAGAGATTGCCCCTGACCTTTACTAAACTAGAGATTGACCCTGAATCTTATTAAACTAGAGACTGACCCTGACTTTTACTAAACTAGAGACTGACCCTGACTCTTATTAAACTACAGACTGACCCTGACTCTTAATAAACTAGAGACTGACATTGACACTTACTAAACTAGAGACTGACCCTGACACTTACTAAATGGAGACTGTGAAGATGTGCCTTCCTTCCCACTACGCATTACATTATTTACTCATATTTTGCTATTATAAGACAGTTAGTTTGCTGCCAAAGACTATCAAATTTTAATTATTATTACCAACACATCATATAGAGACTGTCGCTGATTCTTACTAAACTAGAGACTGACCCTGACTCTTGCTAAACTAGAGATTGCCCCTGACTCTTACTAAACTAGAGACTGACCCTGACTCTTGCTAAACTAGAGATTGCCCCTGACTCTTACTAAACTAGAGACTTAACCTGACCTAACTAAACTAGAGACTGCCCTTGACTCTTACTAAACTAGAGACTGTAGCTGACTCTTACTAAACTAGAGACTGACCCTGACTCTAGCTAAACTAGAGGTTGCCCCTGACTCTTACTAAACTAGAGACTGACCCTGACTCCTACTAAACTAGAGACTGACCCTGACCTAACTAAACTAGAGACTGCCCCTGACTCTTACCAAACTAGAGACTGACGCTGATTCTTACTAAACTAGAGACTGACCGTAACTCTTGCTAAACGAGAGATTGCCCCTGACTCTTACTAAACTAGAGACTGACCCTGACTCTTACTAAACTAGAGACTGACCCTGACTCTTACTAAACTAGAGACTGACACTGACTCTTACTAAACTAGAAACAGACCCTGACCTTTACTAAACTAGAGATTGACCCTGAATCTTATTAAACTAGAGACTGACCCTGACTTTTACTAAACTAGAGATTGACACTGACGTACTAAACTAGAGACTGACGCTGATTCTTACTAAACTAGAGATTGCCCCTGACTCTTACTAAACTAGAGACTGCCCCTGACTCTTACTAAACTAGAGACTGACCCTGACTCTTACTAAACTAGAGACTGATCCTGACCTTTACTAAACTAGAGATTGACCATGAATCTTATTAAACTAGAGACTGACCCTGACTCTCACTAAACTAGAGACTGACCCTGACTCTTATTAAACTAGAGACTGACACTGACGTACTAAACTAGAGACTGACTCTGATTCTTACTAAACTAGAGATTGCCCCTGACTCTTACTAAACTAGAGACTGCCCCTGATTCTTACTAAACTAGAGACTGACCCTGACTCTTATTAAACTAGAGACTGACCCTGACTCTTACTGAAATAGAGACTGATCCTGACCTTTACTAAACTAGAGACTGACTCTGACTCTTACTAAACTAGAGACTGACCCTGACTCATACTAAACTAGAGACTGACCCTGAATCTTATTAAACTAGAGACTGACCCTGACTCTTATTAAACTAGAGACTGACACTGACATACTAAACTAGAGACTGACGCTGATTCTTACTAAACTAGAGATTGCCCCTGACTCTTACTAAACTAGAGACTGCCCCTGATTCTTACTAAGCTAGAGACTGACCCTGACTCTTATTAAACTAGAGACTGACCCTGACTCTTACTGAAATAGAGACTGATCCTGACCTTTACTAAACTAGAGACTGACTCTGACTCTTACTAAACTAGAGACTGACCCTGACTCATACTAAACTAGAGACTGACCCTGAATCTTATTAAACTAGAGACTGACCCTGACTCTTACTAAACTAGAGACTGACCCTGACTCTTATTAAACTAGAGACTGACCCTGACTCATACTAAACTAGAGACTGACCCTGAATCTTATTAAACTAGAGACTGACCCTGACTCTTATTAAACTAGAGACTGACACTGACATACTAAACTAGAGACTGACGCTGATTCTTACTAAACTAGAGATTGCCCCTGACTCTTACTAAACTAGAGACTGCCCCTGATTCTTACTAAGCTAGAGACTGACCCTGACTCTTATTAAACTAGAGACTGACCCTGACTCTTACTGAAATAGAGACTGATCCTGACCTTTACTAAACTAGAGACTGACTCTGACTCTTACTAAACTAGAGACTGACCCTGACTCATACTAAACTAGAGACTGACCCTGAATCTTATTAAACTAGAGACTGACCCTGACTCTTACTAAACTAGAGACTGACCCTGACTCTTATTAAACTAGAGACTGACCCTGACTCTTACTAAACTAGAGACTGACACTGACTCTTACTAAACTAGAAACAGACCCTGACCTTTACTAAACTAGAGATTGACCCTGAATCTTATTAAACTAGAGACTGACCCTGACTTTTACTAAACTAGAGATTGACACTGACATACTAAACTAGAGACTGACGCTGATTCTTACTAAACTAGAGATTGCCCCTGACTCTTACTAAACTAGAGACTGCCCCTGACTCTTACTAAACTAGAGACTGACCCTGACTCTTACTAAACAAGAGACTGATCCTGACCTTTACTAAACTAGAGACTGACTCTGACTCTTACTAAACTAGAGACTGACCCTGACTCATACTAAACTAGAGACTGACCCTGAATCTTATTAAACTAGAGACTGACCCTGACTCTTATTAAACTAGAGACTGACACTGACATACTAAACTAGAGACTGACGCTGATTCTTACTAAACTAGAGATTGCCCCTGACTCTTACTAAACTAGAGACTGCCCCTGATTCTTACTAAGCTAGAGACTGACCCTGACTCTTATTAAACTAGAGACTGACCCTGACTCTTACTGAAATAGAGACTGATCCTGACCTTTACTAAACTAGAGACTGACTCTGACTCTTACTAAACTAGAGACTGACCCTGACTCATACTAAACTAGAGACTGACCCTGAATCTTATTAAACTAGAGACTGACCCTGACTCTTACTAAACTAGAGACTGACCCTGACTCTTATTAAACTAGAGACTGACCCTGACTCATACTAAACTAGAGACTGACCCTGAATCTTATTAAACTAGAGACTGACCCTGACTCTTATTAAACTAGAGACTGACACTGACATACTAAACTAGAGACTGACGCTGATTCTTACTAAACTAGAGATTGCCCCTGACTCTTACTAAACTAGAGACTGCCCCTGATTCTTACTAAGCTAGAGACTGACCCTGACTCTTATTAAACTAGAGACTGACCCTGACTCTTACTGAAATAGAGACTGATCCTGACCTTTACTAAACTAGAGACTGACTCTGACTCTTACTAAACTAGAGACTGACCCTGACTCATACTAAACTAGAGACTGACCCTGAATCTTATTAAACTAGAGACTGACCCTGACTCTTACTAAACTAGAGACTGACCCTGACTCTTATTAAACTAGAGACTGACCCTGACTCTTACTAAACTAGAGACTGACACTGACTCTTACTAAACTAGAAACAGACCCTGACCTTTACTAAACTAGAGATTGACCCTGAATCTTATTAAACTAGAGACTGACCCTGACTTTTACTAAACTAGAGATTGACACTGACATACTAAACTAGAGACTGACGCTGATTCTTACTAAACTAGAGATTGCCCCTGACTCTTACTAAACTAGAGACTGCCCCTGACTCTTACTAAACTAGAGACTGACCCTGACTCTTACTAAACAAGAGACTGATCCTGACCTTTACTAAACTAGAGATTGACCATGAATCTTATTAAACTAGAGACTGACCCTGACTCTCACTAAACTAGAGACTGACCCTGACTCTTATTAAACTAGAGACTGACACTGACGTACTAAACTAGAGACTGACGCTGATTCTTACTAAACTAGAGATTGCCCCTGACTCTTACTAAACTAGAGACTGCCCCTGATTCTTACTAAACTAGAGACTGACCCTGACTCTTATTAAACTAGAGACTGACCCTGACTCTTACTGAAATAGAGACTGATCCTGACCTTTACTAAACTAGAGACTGACTCTGACTCTTACTAAACTAGAGACTGACCCTGACTCATACTAAACTAGAGACTGACCCTGAATCTTATTAAACTAGAGACTGACCCTGACTCTTATTAAACTAGAGACTGACACTGACATACTAAACTAGAGACTGACGCTGATTCTTACTAAACTAGAGATTGCCCCTGACTCTTACTAAACTAGAGACTGCCCCTGATTCTTACTAAACTAGAGACTGACCCTGACTCTTATTAAACTAGAGACTGACCCTGACTCTTACTGAAATATAGACTGATCCTGACCTTTACTAAACTAGAGACTGACTCTGACTCTTACTAAACTAGAGACTGACCCTGACTCATACTAAACTAGAGACTGACCCTGAATCTTATTAAACTAGAGACTGACCCTGACTCTTACTAAACTAGAGACTGACCCTGACTCTTATTAAACTAGAGACTGACCCTGACTCTTACTGAAATAGAGACTGACCCTGACTCTTACTCAACTAGAGACTGACCCTGACTCTTACTCAACTAGAGACTGACCTTGACTCTTACTAAACTAGAGACTGACCCTGACTCATACTAAACTAGAGACTGACCCTGACTCTTATTAAACTAGAGACTGACCCTGACTCTTACTGAAATAGAGACTGACCCTGACTCTTACTCAACTAGAGACTGACCCTGACTCTTACTCAACTAGAGACTGACCTTGACTCTTACTAAACTAGAGACTGACCCTGACTCTTACTAAACTAGAGACTGACCCTGACTCTTATTAAACTAGAGACTGACCCTGACTCTTACTGAAATAGAGACTGATCCTGACCTTTACTAAACTAGAGACTGACCCTGACTCTTACTAAACTAGAGACTGATCCTGACTCTTACTGAAATAGAGACTGATCCTGACTCTTACTCAACTAGAGACTGACCCTGACTCTTACTAAACTAGAGACTGACCTTGTCTCTTACTAAACTAGAGACTGACCCTGACTCTTACCAAACTAGAGACTGACACTGACGTTTACTAAACTAGAGATTGACCCTGACTCTTACTAAACTAGACTGACCCTGACTCTAACTAAACTAGAGACTGACCCTGACTCTTACTAAACTAGAGACTGACCCTGACTCTTACTAAACTAGAGACTGACCCTGACCTAACTAAACTAGAGACTGCCCTTGACTCTTACTAAACTAGAGACTATAGCTGACTCTTACTAAACTAGAGACTGACCCTGACTCTTGCTTAACTAGAGATTGACCCTGACTCTTACGAAACTAGAGACTGACCCTGACTCTTACTAAACTAGAGACTGACCCTGACCTAACTAAACTAGAGACTGCCCCTGACTCTTACCAAATTAGAGACTGACGCTAATTCTTACTAAACTAGAGACTGCCCCTGACTCTTACTAAACTAGAGATTGACCCTGAATCTTATTAAACTAGAGACTGACCCTGACTCTTACTAAACTAGAGACTGACCCTGACCTTTACTAAACTAGAGATTGACCCTGAATCTTATTAAACTAGAGACTGACCCTGACTTTTACTAAACTAGAGACTGACCCTGACTCTTATTAAACTACAGACTGACCCTGACTCTTAATAAACTAGAGACTGACCCTGACTCTTACTGAAATAGAGACTGATCCTGACCTTTACTAAACTAGAGACTGACTCTGACTCTTACTAAACTAGAGACTGACCCTGACTCATACTAAACTAGAGACTGACCCTTAATCTTATTAAACTAGAGACTGACCCTGACTCTTATTAAACTAGAGACTGACACTGACATACTAAACTAGAGACTGACGCTGATTCTTACTAAACTAGAGATTGCCCCTGACTCTTACTAAACTAGAGACTGCCCCTGATTCTTACTAAACTATAGACTGACCCTGACTCTTATTAAACTAGAGACTGACCCTGACTCTTACTGAAATATAGACTGATCCTGACCTTTACTAAACTAGAGACTGACTCTGACTCTTACTAAACTAGAGACTGACCCTGACTCATACTAAACTAGAGACTGACCCTGAATCTTATTAAACTAGAGACTGACCCTGACTCTTACTAAACTAGAGACTGACCCTGACTCTTATTAAACTAGAGACTGACCCTGACTCTTACTGAAATAGAGACTGACCCTGACTCTTACTCAACTAGAGACTGACCCTGACTCTTACTCAACTAGAGACTGACCTTGACTCTTACTAAACTAGAGACTGACCCTGACTCATACTAAACTAGAGACTGACCCTGACTCTTATTAAACTAGAGACTGACCCTGACTCTTACTGAAATAGAGACTGACCCTGACTCTTACTCAACTAGAGACTGACCCTGACTCTTACTCAACTAGAGACTGACCTTGACTCTTACTAAACTAGAGACTGACCCTGACTCTTACTAAACTAGAGACTGACCCTGACTCTTATTAAACTAGAGACTGACCCTGACTCTTACTGAAATAGAGACTGATCCTGACCTTTACTAAACTAGAGACTGACCCTGACTCTTACTAAACTAGAGACTGATCCTGACTCTTACTGAAATAGAGACTGATCCTGACTCTTACTCAACTAGAGACTGACCCTGACTCTTACTAAGCTAGAGACTGACCTTGTCTCTTACTAAACTAGAGACTGACCCTGACTCTTACCAAACTAGAGACTGACACTGACGTTTACTAAACTAGAGATTGACCCTGACTCTTACTAAACTAGACTGACCCTGACTCTAACTAAACTAGAGACTGACCCTGACTCTTACTAAACTAGAGACTGACCCTGACTCTTGCTTAACTAGAGATTGACCCTGACTCTTACGAAACTAGAGACTGACCCTGACTCTTACTAAACTAGAGACTGACCCTGACCTAACTAAACTAGAGACTGCCCCTGACTCTTACCAAATTAGAGACTGACGCTAATTCTTACTAAACTAGAGACTGCCCCTGACTCTTACTAAACTAGAGATTGACCCTGAATCTTATTAAACTAGAGACTGACCCTGACTCTTACTAAACTAGAGACTGACCCTGACCTTTACTAAACTAGAGATTGACCCTGAATCTTATTAAACTAGAGACTGACCCTGACTTTTACTAAACTAGAGACTGACCCTGACTCTTATTAAACTACAGACTGACCCTGACTCTTAATAAACTAGAGACTGACCCTGACTCTTACTGAAATAGAGACTGATCCTGACCTTTACTAAACTAGAGACTGACTCTGACTCTTACTAAACTAGAGACTGACCCTGACTCATACTAAACTAGAGACTGACACTGAATCTTATTAAACTAGAGACTGACCCTGACTCTTATTAAACTAGAGACTGACACTGACATACTAAACTAGAGACTGACGCTGATTCTTACTAAACTAGAGATTGCCCCTGACTCTTACTAAACTAGAGACTGCCCCTGATTCTTACTAAACTAGAGACTGACCCTGACTCTTATTAAACTAGAGACTGACCCTGACTCTTACTGAAATATAGACTGATCCTGACCTTTACTAAACTAGAGACTGACTCTGACTCTTACTAAACTAGAGACTGACCCTGACTCATACTAAACTAGAGACTGACCCTGAATCTTATTAAACTAGAGACTGACCCTGACTCTTACTAAACTAGAGACTGACCCTGACTCTTATTAAACTAGAGACTGACCCTGACTCTTACTGAAATAGAGACTGACCCTGACTCTTACTCAACTAGAGACTGACCCTGACTCTTACTCAACTAGAGACTGACCTTGACTCTTACTAAACTAGAGACTGACCCTGACTCATACTAAACTAGAGACTGACCCTGACTCTTATTAAACTAGAGACTGACCCTGACTCTTACTGAAATAGAGACTGACCCTGACTCTTACTCAACTAGAGACTGACTCTGACTCTTACTCAACTAGAGACTGACCTTGACTCTTACTAAACTAGAGACTGACCCTGACTCTTACTAAACTAGAGACTGACCCTGACTCTTATTAAACTAGAGACTGACCCTGACTCTTACTGAAATAGAGACTGATCCTGACCTTTACTAAACTAGAGACTGACCCTGACTCTTACTAAACTAGAGACTGATCCTGACTCTTACTGAAATAGAGACTGATCCTGACTCTTACTCAACTAGAGACTGACCCTGACTCTTACTAAACTAGAGACTGACCTTGTCTCTTACTAAACTAGAGACTGACCCTGACTCTTACCAAACTAGAGACTGACACTGACGTTTACTAAACTAGAGATTGACCCTGACTCTTACTAAACTAGACTGACCCTGACTCTAACTAAACTAGAGACTGACCCTGACTCTTACTAAACTAGAGACTGACCCTGACTCTTACTAAACTAGAGACTGACCCTGACCTAACTAAACTAGAGACTGCCCTTGACTCTTACTAAACTAGAGACTATAGCTGACTCTTACTAAACTAGAGACTGACCCTGACTCTTGCTTAACTAGAGATTGACCCTGACTCTTACGAAACTAGAGACTGACCCTGACTCTTACTAAACTAGAGACTGACCCTGACCTAACTAAACTAGAGACTGCCCCTGACTCTTACCAAATTAGAGACTGACGCTAATTCTTACTAAACTAGAGACTGCCCCTGACTCTTACTAAACTAGAGATTGACCCTGAATCTTATTAAACTAGAGACTGACCCTGACTCTTACTAAACTAGAGACTGACCCTGACCTTTACTAAACTAGAGATTGACCCTGAATCTTATTAAACTAGAGACTGACCCTGACTTTTACTAAACTAGAGACTGACCCTGACTCTTATTAAACTACAGACTGACCCTGACTCTTAATAAACTAGAGACTGACATTGACACTTACTAAACTAGAGACTGACCCTGACACTTACTAAATAGAGACTGTGAAGATGTGCCTTCCTTCCCACTACGCATTACATTATTTACTCATATTTTGCTATTATTAGAAAGTTAGTTTGCTACCAAAGACTACCAAATTTTAATTATTATTACCAACACATCATATAGAGACTGTCGCTGATTCTTACTAAACTAGAGACTGACCCTGACTCTTGCTAAACTAGAGATTGCCCCTGACTCTTACTAAACTAGAGACTGACCCTGACTCTTGCTAAACTAGAGATTGCCCCTGACTCTTACTAAACTAGAGACTTAACCTGACCTAACTAAACTAGAGACTGCCCTTGACTCTTACTAAACTAGAGACTGTAGCTGACTCTTACTAAACTAGAGACTGACCCTGACTCTAGCTAAACTAGAGATTGCCCCTGACTCTTACTAAACTAGAGACTGACCCTGACTCCTACTAAACTAGAGACTGACCCTGACCTAACTAAACTAGAGACTGCCCCTGACTCTTACCAAACTAGAGACTGACGCTGATTCTTACTAAACTAGAGACTGACCCTAACTCTTGCTAAACGAGAGATTGCCCCTGACTCTTACTAAACTAGAGACTGACCCTGACTCTTACTAAACTAGAGACTGACCCTGACTCTTACTAAACTAGAGACTGACACTGACTCTTACTAAACTAGAAACAGACCCTGACCTTTACTAAACTAGAGATTGACCCTGAATCTTATTAAACTAGAGACTGACCCTGACTTTTACTAAACTAGAGATTGACCCTGACTCTTATTAAACTAGAGACTGACACTGACGTACTAAACTAGAGACTGACGCTGATTCTTACTAAACTAGAGATTGCCCCTGACACTTACTAAACTAGAGATTGCCCCTGACTCTTACTAAACTAGAGACTGACCCTGACTCTTACTAAACTAGAGACTGATCCTGACCTTTACTAAACTAGAGATTGACCATGAATCTTATTAAACTAGAGACTGACCCTGACTCTTACTAAACTAGAGACTGACCCTGACCTAACTAAACTAGAGACTGCCCCTTACTCTTACCAAATTAGAGACTGACGCTAATTCTTACTAAACTAGAGACTGACCCTGACCTTTACTAAACTAGAGATTGACCCTGAATCTTATTAAACTAGAGACTGACCCTGACTTTTACTAAACTAGAGACTGACCCTGACTCTTATTAAACTACAGACTGACCCTGACTCTTAATAAACTAGAGACTGACATTGACACTTACTAAACTAGAGACTGACCCTGACACTTACTAAATAGAGACTGTGAAGATGTGCCTTCCTTCCCACTACGCATTACATTATTTACTCATATTTTGCTATTATAAGACAGTTAGTTTGCTGCCAAAGACTACCAAATTTTAATTATTATTACCAACACATCATATAGAGACTGTCGCTGATTCTTACTAAACTAGAGACTGACCCTGACTCTTGCTAAACTAGAGATTGCCCCTGACTCTTACTAAACTAGAGACTGACCCTGACTCTTGCTAAACTAGAGATTGCCCCTGACTCTTACTAAACTAGAGACTTAACCTGACCTAACTAAACTAGAGACTGCCCTTGACTCTTACTAAACTAGAGACTGTAGCTGACTCTTACTAAACTAGAGACTGACCCTGACTCTAGCTAAACTAGAGATTGCCCCTGACTCTTACTAAACTAGAGACTGACCCTGACTCCTACTAAACTAGAGACTGACCCTGACCTAACTAAACTAGAGACTGCCCCTGACTCTTACCAAACTAGAGACTGACGCTGATTCTTACTAAACTAGAGACTGACCCTAACTCTTGCTAAACGAGAGATTGCCCCTGACTCTTACTAAACTAGAGACTGACCCTGACTCTTACTAAACTAGAGACTGACCCTGACTCTTACTAAACTAGAGACTGACACTGACTCTTACTAAACTAGAAACAGACCCTGACCTTTACTAAACTAGAGATTGACCCTGAATCTTATTAAACTAGAGACTGACCCTGACTTTTACTAAACTAGAGATTGACCCTGACTCTTATTAAACTAGAGACTGACACTGACGTACTAAACTAGAGACTGACGCTGATTCTTACTAAACTAGAGATTGCCCCTGACTCTTACTAAACTAGAGATTGCCCCTGACTCTTACTAAACTAGAGACTGACCCTGACTCTTACTAAACTAGAGACTGATCCTGACCTTTACTAAACTAGAGATTGACCATGAATCTTATTAAACTAGAGACTGACCCTGACTCTCACTAAACTAGAGACTGACCCTGACTCTTATTAAACTAGAGACTGACACTGACGTACTAAACTAGAGACTGACGCTGATTCTTACTAAACTAGAGATTGCCCCTGACTCTTACTAAACTAGAGACTGCCCCTGATTCTTACTAAACTAGAGACTGACCCTGACTCTTATTAAACTAGAGACTGACCCTGACTCTTACTGAAATAGAGACTGATCCTGACCTTTACTAAACTAGAGACTGACTCTGACTCTTACTAAACTAGAGACTGACCCTGACTCATACTAAACTAGAGACTGACCCTGAATCTTATTAAACTAGAGACTGACCCTGACTCTTATTAAACTAGAGACTGACACTGACATACTAAACTAGAGACTGACGCTGATTCTTACTAAACTAGAGATTGCCCCTGACTCTTACTAAACTAGAGACTGCCCCTGATTCTTACTAAACTAGAGACTGACCCTGACTCTTATTAAACTAGGGACTGACCCTGACTCTTACTGAAATAGAGACTGATCCTGACCTTTACTAAACTAGAGACTGACTCTGACTCTTACTAAACTAGAGACTGACCCTGACTCATACTAAACTAGAGACTGACCCTGAATCTTATTAAACTAGAGACTGACCCTGACTCTTACTAAACTAGAGACTGCCCCTGATTCTTACTAAACTAGAGACTGACCCTGACTCTTATTAAACTAGAGACTGACCCTGACTCTTACTGAAATAGAGACTGACCCTGACTCTTACTCAACTAGAGACTGACCCTGACTCTTACTCAACTAGAGACTGACCTTGACTCTTACTAAACTAGAGACTGACCCTGACTCTTACTAAACTAGAGACTGACCCTGATTCTTATTAAACTAGAGACTGACCCTGACTCTTACTGAAATAGAGACTGATCCTGACCTTTACTAAACTAGAGACTGACCCTGACTCTTACTAAACTAGAGACTGATCCTGACTCTTACTGAAATAGAGACTGATCCTGACCTTTACTCAACTAGAGACTGACCCTGACTCTTACTAAACTAGAGACTGACCTTGTCTCTTACTAAACTAGAGACTGACCCTGACTCTTACCAAACTAGAGACTGACACTGACGTTTACTAAACTAGAGATTGACCCTGACTCTTACTAAACTAGACTGACCCTGACTCTAACTAAACTAGAGACTGACCCTGACTCTTACTAAACTAGAGACTGACCCTGACTCTTACTAAACTAGTGCCTGACCCTGACTCTTACTAAACTAGAGACTGACCCTGACTCTTACTAAACTAGAGACTGACCCTGACTCTTACTAAACTAGAGACTGCCCCTGACTCTTAATGAACTAGAGACTGTCGTTCTCTTCATAGTCATAATCAGAATCGTATTACTTGATATCATGCATTTTATTGAGTGCCTTTTCATCATGTCCTGTGTGTGTTTATAGCGGTTACCTTTCACTTAATTCCTTACATTCTCACGTGTGAAATTGAATTGAATCTCATGGACTATTTTGCTTGCTTGCATGGTGTCCTGTGATTCTACAGATTGGCATGGACGAAAGTGACATTACCTATCACCTCCTCTCTCCCCAAACAAATAGCTAAACACGCCCTAGAACTACAGATAATGAACTTACCTTCAGCATGACATTCGGACCTGGGACCTCTAAACCGACTGACGTCCACCTCATCGTCTCTCCGCTGTTTACCTGCTGTGGGAAAAAGACACACATCACAACTCTCCCTATAGCACTACTAAAGGACAGACATCACAACTCTCCCTATAGCACTACTAAAGGACAGACATCACAACTCTCCCTATAGCACTACTAAAGGACAGACATCACAACTCTCCCTATAGCACTACTAAAGGAAAGGGCGTATTTCCAGAGGGTGTGAGTGTGACTGCAGTACGTGCTGTAATTGTATGTTTTGTGTTACTGTGACAACCGACACGGGGGGACACGCCCGACGCACCTGTGAGAGGCTACTCACAACGTTGCCAAGCAGCCGGGCCGGTGCAGCGCGAGGGACAGCCAGCCACCTGCAATCGACCCCCTGGTCAGGAGGAAGAGCTGAACCCTGCTCGGGTAGAGCCTATAGAACATTGGCCATCGCTCTGGAAGTGAATCAGCTGTTTGCCCCGGTGCTCATAGTTAGCCCATAGCCCTAAATCCTAGCCCTTTAAAATGTTCTAATCAGGCTTTAGTGATATTATCATTGTTGTAAAAACTGAATTTATAATAAAGAACCTCTGATTGTACTTTGGCCTGTCTCTGGTTGGTTGCCGTGGGATCTTAGAACTCTGCTTTGGACAGAAGCTACTTATATCCGCATCCCAAATGGGCACCCTATACCCTACATTGTGCAATACATTTGACCAGTCATATCGGCGTCCCTATGGGCCCTAGTCAAAAGTAGTGCACCGTACAGAGAAAAGGGTGCCATTTTGGACTCAGCCTAAGAATTATTTACATACATTTTCACCCTCTCTCCATTGTGACACGTTGTTGTAATGTGTAACAAATCTAGTTACAGAGTTCTATGTATGAATAAGCAAAACAAGTTGAGATAGACTGCTACTGTGTTCAAATAATATGAATTTGACATTTAATATAATGTCATATTTATTTTGTAATGAAGAATAATAACTATATTGTCATTTAGCAAGTTCAAAGCAACTTAAAAGTTATGAGATGGACTAAATGTGTTTTTTTTCCCGGCAAGTAAATCCAGTTAAACACCATTTCTACAACAAGTGGGGTCCTTTAGACATTTAAAACAAATCATATCGTATACAGTCAAAGCCTTTTGGGCCACAATGTACAGGCGGCAGTTGACTATGAGGTTGAGGCATTTGGCCAGTCATTGAGAATAAAACATTGTGTGCATTGAGATTGAGGATAAGTGTTAGCATTGAAATTAGATTAGTATAGCATTGGCATAGAGAAGGTTAGCCATTGAAATATACAGTTACTGTAGCTAGCCCTTTAGCTACCATTGAGACAGAATATGTTAGCCAGCCATTGAGAAACACAGTTAGTTTAGCCATTGACAAACACATAGTTAGCTTAGACATTGAGAAACACATAGTTAGCTTAGCCATTGAGATTCATTTCTGAATGCAGTGGATCAATGATTCAGGAGCACAACAAGGGGCTGATCTCTGCTCCAAGGTCATACAATGTACTGTCATCTCCATGCACCCACACTCTTCATCTCTCCTTCTATCCTTATTCATTCTTTCCCTCTTTCTCAATCTCTCTCTCTTCCTTTCTCTCTCCCTCTAACCTAAATGTAGACCTCATAGGCCTATCTCTCTCTCTCCCTCCCTCCCTCCCTCCCTCCCTCCCTCCCTCCCTCCCTCCCTCCCTAAATCCCTCCCTCCCTCCCTCCGTCCCTCCTCTCTCCCCTCTCTCGTCTGCCTGCTCCTGCTACGCCTCACGGCAACATCATTTAATATTCTGGTGTCATCGTAAAAAGAGTGGAGGCTTGGCTTGTCAGCGCTGAGACGAGAGGCTATTGATTTACTATGAGCCTCATGCTAGAGGAGAGGAGAGGAGAAGAGAAGAGAAGAGAAGAGAGGAGCGGAGCGGGACTATCTGGTTTATTAGCAGACAAGCTGACAGTCAGGCTGGATGGACAGCTATGTGGGGACTTAGCTTGTGAATGCAGTATGTATGGGTATGAATGCTGTATGTATGGGCTATGAAGGCTGTATGTATGGCGTAAAAAATATGTATGTATGGGTATGAATGCTGTATGTATGGGAATGAATGCTGTAGGTATTAGTATGAATGCTGTATATATGGGTTATGAATGCTGTATATATGGGCTATGAATGCTGTATGTATGGTCTATGAATGCTGTATGTATGGGTATGAATGCTGGTTATATGGCTATACATGCTGTATGTATGGGTATGAATGCTGTATGTATGGGCTATGAATGCTGTATGTATGGGCTATGAATGATGTATGTATGGGCTATGAATGCTGTATGTATGGGGTATGAATGATGTATGTATGGGTATGAATGCTGTATGTATGGGTATTACATGCTGTATGTACGGCTATGAATGCTGTATGTATGGGTATGAATGCTGTATGTATGGGTATAAATGCTGTATGTATGGGTATGAAACTGTATATATGGGTAATGAATGCTGTATATATGGGCTATGAATGCTGTATGTATGGGTATGAATGCTGGTTATACGGCTATACATGCTGTATGTATGGGTATGAATGCTGTATGTTTGGGCTATAAATGCTGTATATATGGGCAATGAATATCTGTATTTATGGGCTATGAATGCTGTATGTATGGGCTATGAATGCTGTATGTATGAGGTATGAATGCTGTATGTGTGGGTATGAATGCTGTATGTATGGGTAAGAATGCTATATGTATGGGTATGAATGCTGTATGTACGGGTATGAATTTGGTATATAGGCTATGAATGCTGTATATATGGGCTAAGAATTATGTATGTGTGGGTATGAATGCTGTGTGTATGGGTTATGAATGCTGTATGTATGTGTATGAATGTTGTATGTATGGGTATGAATGCTTTATGTATGGGTAAGAATGCTATATGTATGGGTATGAATTCTGTATGTACGGGTATGAAAGCTGTATATGGGCTATGTATGATGTATGTATGGGTTATGAATGCTTTAGGTATTGCTATGAATGCTGTATGTATGGGGTATGAATGCTGTATGTATGGGGTAGAAATGCTGTATGTTTGGGCTATGAATGCTCTATGTACGGGTATGAATGCTGTATGTATGTGTATGAATACTGTATTTATGGTATTAATGTTGTATGAATGGGCTATGAATGCTGTATGTATGGGTATGAATGCTGTATGTACGGGTATGAATGCTGTATGTATGTGTATGAATGCTCTATTTATGGGTATTAATGTTGTATGAATGGGCTATGAATGCTGTATGTATGGGTATGAATGCTGAATGTATGGTATGAATGCTGTGTGTATGGGTATGAATGCTGTATGTATGACTATGAATGCTGAATGTACGGGTATGAATGCTGTACGTATGGGTATGAATGTTGTATGTATGGGCTATAAATGCTCTATGTAAGGGTATGAATGCTGTATGTATGTGTATGAATGCTGTATGTATGGGGTATGAATGCTGTATGTATGGGTATGAATGCTGTATGTATGGGCTATGAATGCTGAATGTATGGGTATGAATGCTTAATGTATGGGTATGAATGCTGTATGTATGGGTATGAATGCTGTATGTATGGGTATGAATGCTATATGTATGGTATGAATGCTGTATTTATGGGTATGAATGCTGTATACATGGGCTGTTACTGTTTTATGAAGTCCTAATGTGGCCATCCTTGTCCAGGCCTGAGAACCAGGCCCATATCTCCTTTGCTTACACCGGTGTTTGACCACTGGTCCCCACCTAGAGCTCCTCTAGATCGCTACTGACCCCAGTGCTACCTTTAACCTCTAACTTGCTGGCCCCAGTTCTACCTCTAACCTTGGACCTTTAAGAGCTCCTCTATATCTCTACTGACCCCAGTGCTACCTCTAACCTTGAACCTTTAAGAGCTCCTCTATATCTCTACTGACCCCAGTTCTACCTCTAACCTTGAACCTTTAAGAGCTCCTCTATATCTCTACTGACCCCAGTTCTACCTCTAACCTTGAACCTTTAAGAGCTCCTCTATATCTCTACTGACCCCAGTGCTACCTCTAACCTTGAACCTTTAAGAGCTCCTCTATATCTCTACTGACCCCAGTGCTACCTTGAACCTTGCACCTTTATAAGAGCTGATCAATGAGAACATTACAGCAGCTCTGTGATATTCTGGTCCCCTGGTTTTGTCTGGACAGGTTTTATAAAGCTTTAGAATCTTTCCTGCTCTTCGTCAGATACACACACCACTTTCTCTCCGTCACACTCCGTCAATTCTTTTTTCATTCCAGATAGTGTTATTGTCAATGTTATAGCTAGCCAACTTTAGTGATTTATATTTAGAAGTGATTTTATCCTTGATGAGCATCAACTTCCACTATGTCACGCTGTTCCAAGCCGTTGGAAATAGGTTCCGGAATCCGTAGCCCTTTTCTCTAGTCAAATAAAACAATCGCCCTCTAGTGGCCTCATGGGTGGAATGTTATTCATTTTCTTCATAATTTCATAATGAAAAAACATTACTTTAATAAAAAACACTGAAAATCTGGTGTTTCTATGTTGAACGGTTTTGTTATATTTCAGTCTTCTGTGATGTATATAAAGTGTAATATTGGGATGCAAACTCCAAATGTAATACA
This sequence comes from Coregonus lavaretus, assembly GCF_964263955.1. Lineage (NCBI taxonomy): Eukaryota > Metazoa > Chordata > Actinopteri > Salmoniformes > Salmonidae > Coregonus > Coregonus lavaretus. Next base: position 19,517 of record NW_028158121.1, read on the forward strand.
TTTCAACTCTATATCTGACATGGTACAGGTGTCTTTTTTATTAAGCCCATAACCATGTGTGTGAGGTGTATACTTTTGTTTCAAAGTAGATTTCTTTAAGACTACCAAGAAACACTCTATGTGACCCTGAGGATAATTACTTAAGAGGAAACACTGACAACTCTAGAATTCCCGAAGAGAACAATGACAACTCTAGAATTCCTGAAGAGAACACTGAAAACTTTTGAATTCCTGAAGAGAACACTGAGAACTTTTGAATTCCTGAAGAGAACACTGAAAACTTTAGAATTCCTGAAGAGAACACTGAAAACTTTTGAATTCCTGAAGAGAACACTGAGAACTTTTGAATTCCTGAAGAGAACACTGAAAACTTTAGAATTCCTGAAGAGAACACTGAGAACTTTTGAATTCCTGAAGAGAACACTGAGAACTTTTGAATTCCTGAAGAGAACACTGAAAACTTTAGAATTCCTGAAGAGAACACTGAGAACTTTTGAATTCCTGAAGAGAACACTGAAAACTTTAGAATTCCTGAAGAGAACACTGAGAACTTTTGAATTCCATAAAATAGCGCTGAGATTTTACAGTCTGTAAATTCTCCTATCTGAAAGGGTTAAAAGAGGAGCAGAGAGTATCAGGACCCAGTAAGCCTATTGACTCCCATTGTTTTAATTAGTCCCCAGGGAGCGAGGGGTAGTGGAGGAACCCTGGAGGACCGAGGGATACATGTGACAGGGACGGGGAGGGGACAGATATTTTATCATGGATGAGTGTGTGTTTGTGTGTGTGTGTCTTTTGCGGATGTGTGTGTTGACCCTCTTACTTTATGTGTGTGTGTGGTGTTTCAGCCCGTGTCTACTGTGTGTGTGTGTGTGTGTGTGTGTGTGTGTGTGTGTGTGTATGGAGGCAGTGCAGGGAAGTAGGGAATGGGATGGATACAGGTGTCCTGTGATGGAGTGCAGGTCCAAGGTTTTACCCACCTGCCCCTGGCTGATTCATTAGTGCTAGCTGGCCGCGCCAAGGCGTCTGTGTGTGTGTGTGTGTGAGAGCTATGAGGAAACACATTAGGACATTGTTGCCACTAGATTGAAAAAAGTATCCCCCCTCTCTCTCTCTCTCTCTCTCTCTCTCTCTCTCTCTCTCTCTCTCTCTCTCTCTCTCTCTCTCTCTCTGTCTCTCTCTCTCTCTCTCTCTCTCTCTCTCTCTCTCTCTCTCTCTCTCTCTCTCTCTCTCTCTCTCTCTCTCTGTCTCTCTCTGTCTCTCTGTCTCTGTCTCTGTCTCTCTCTGTCTCTCTCTCTCTCTCTTTCTCTCTCTCGCTCTCTCTCTCTCTCTCTCTCTCGCTCTCTCTCTCTCTCGCTCTCTCTCTCTCTCTCTCTCTCTCTGTCTCTCTCTCTGTCTCTCTCTTTCTCTCTTCCTCTCTCTCTGTCTCTGTCTCTCTCTGTCTCTCTCTGTCTCTCTCTGTCTCTGTCTCTGTTTCTCTCTCTGTCTCTCTGTCTCTCTCTCTCTCTCTCTCTCTCTCTCTCTCTCTCTCTCTCTCTCTCTCGCTCTCTCTGTCTCTCTCTCTCTCTCTCTCTCTCTCTCTCTCTCTCTCTCGCTCTCTCTCAAATTCAAGCTGCTTTATTGGCATGAAAAACATTACGTTAATATTGCCAAAGCAACAATGTATACAATATTGTAATAAAATAATAAATAATAACAAATAATAATTTAAAATGGTAGTAAATAATAACAATAATTTGGTGACAGTCAATAGCAGAAATATAATAACTAGAAAAGGCTAAACATGGAAAATGAAACTATAACTAACTTATAACTAATTGTCATCCTCACCATTACATCAGTACTACAACTACCATCATCATTACTACTACCACCACCATCATTAAACTTCTATCATTACCATTACCACCATCACCCCTACTACCCGTACAACTACCATTTAGAATAATAATCACAACAATAATAATAATAATAATAATAATAAGTAAGTTACTGTTTACTATGCAGATGTAATTATTCAGTGTCCCTCAGGCTATGGCAGGCAAATACATATTTGGCTGCAAGAGGAGTCGTTGCTCCTTCGCCCATGACTATTTTTTGTTTTTCCTTTGGGTTTAATAAGTTACAATTTTGAATAAATGTAGTAATTTCTGTGAATAATGAATCTCTTGGTGAGGAATAATTCTCACAGAAAAGGAGAAAGTGCATCTCTGTTTCTACCTCCCCTGTCGTGCAGTGACCACATACACGCTCCTCTTTGGGTAGCCATGTTTTTTTAAATGTCTGCCAGTTTCTATTGCCAATTGGTGGTCTCTCAGCCTGTACTTGGTAAGGTCTCTCTCTCAATTCAATTCAATTTTCAATTTAAGGGGCTTTATTGGCATGGGAAATGTATGTTAACATTGCCAAAGCAAGTGAAGTAGATAGTAAACAAAAGTGAAATAAACTATAAATATTAACAGTAAACATTACACTCAGAAGTTCCAAGAGAATAAAGACATTTCAAATGTCATATTATGTATATATATACAGTGTTGTAACAATGTGCAAATAGTTAAAGTACAAATGGGAAAATAAATAAACATACATATCGTTTGTATTTACAACTGTGTTTGTTCTTCACTGGTTGCCCTTTTCTTGTGGCAACAGGTCACAAATCTTGCTGTTGTGATGGCACACTGTGGTATTTCACCCAGTAGATAAGGGAGTTTATCAAAATTGGGTTTGTTTTCTAAGTCTTTGTGGGTCTGTGTAATCTGAGGGAAATATGTGTCTCTAATATAGTCATATTTTTGGCAGGAGGTTAGGAAGTGCAGCTCAGTTTCCACCTTTTGTGGTCAGTGTGCACATAGCCTGTCTTCTCTTGAGAGCCAGGTCTGCCTACGGCGGCCTTTCTCAATAGCAAGGCTATGCTCACTGAGTCTGTACACAGTCAAAGATTTCCTTAATTTTGGGTCTGTCACAGTGGTCAGGTATTCTGCCAATGTGTACTCTCTGTTTAGGGCCAAATAGCATTCTAGTTTGCTCAGTTTTTTTGTTAATTGTTTCCAATGTGTCAAGTAATTATCTTTTTGTTTTGGTTTGGTTGGGTCTGATTTGGTTGGGTCTAATTGTGTTGCTGTCCTGGGGCTCTGTGAGGTCTGTTTGTGTTTGTGAACAGAGCCCCGGGACCAGTTTGCTAAGGGGACTCTTCTCCAGGTTCATCTCTCTGTAGGTGATGGCTTTGTTATGGAAGGTTTGGGAATCTCTTCCTTTTAGGTGGTTGTAGAATTTAACGGATCTTTTCTGGATTTGGATAATTAGCGGGTATCGGCCTAATTCTGCTCTGCATGCATTGTTTGGTGTTTTTCGATGTACACAGAGGATATTTTTGCAGAATTGTCTCAATTTGGTGTTTGTCCCATTTTGTGAATTTTTGTTTGGTGAGCGGACCCCAGACGGACCCCAGACCTCACATTTTATGTTCCTTTTGGTGGCATAGAAGTCCCTTCTTGCCTTGTCTCTCAGATCGTTCACAGCTTTGTGGAAGTTAACTGTGGCGCTGATGTTTAGGCAGAGGTATAGTTTTTTGTGTGCTCTAGGGCAACGGTGTCTAGATGGAAATGTATTTGTGGTCCTGGCAACTGGACCTTTTTTTTGGAACACTATTATTTTTGTCTTACTGAGATTTACTGTCAGGGCCCAGGTCTGATAGAATCTGTGCAGAAGATCTAGGTGCTGCTGTAGGCCCTCATTGGTTGGTGACTGAAGCACCGGATCATCAGCAAACAGTAGATATTTGACTTCAGATTCTAGAAGGGTGAGGCCGGGTTCAGGCAGCCTGTTCTAGTGCCCTGGCCAATTCGTTGATATACAGTGAGGGAAAAAAGTATTTGATCCCCTGCTGATTTTGTACGTTTGCCCACTGACAAAGAAATTATCAGTCTATAATTTGAATGGTAGGTTTATTTGAACAGTGAGAGACAGAATAACAACAAAGAAATCCAGAAAAATGCATGTCAAAAATGTTATAAATTGATTTTGCATTTTAATGAGGGAAATAAGTATTTGACCCCCTCTCAATCAGAAAGATTTCTGGCTCCCAGGTATCTTTTATACAGGTAACAAACTGAGATTAGGAGCACACTCTTAAAGGGAGTGCTCCTAATCTCAGCTTGTTACCTGTATAAAAGACACCTGTCCACAGAAGCAATCAATCAATCCGATTCCAAACTCTTCAACACTCTTCAACATGGCCAAGACCAAAGAGCTCTCCAAGGATGTCAGGGACAAGATTGTAGACATACACAAGGCTGGAATGGGCTACAAGACCATCGCCAAGCAGCTTGGTGAGAAGGTGAAAACAGTTGGTGCGATTATTCACAAATGGAAGAAACACAAAAGAACTGTCAATCTCCCTCGACCTGGGGCTCCATACAAGATCTCACCTCGTGGAGTTGCAATGATCATGAGAACGGTGAGGAATCAGCCCAGAACTACTACACGGGAGGATCTTGTCAATGATCTCAAGGCAGCTGGGACCATAGTCACCAAGAAAACAATTGGTAACACACTACGCCGTGAAGGACTGAAATCCTGCAGCGCCTGCAAGGTCCCCCTGCTCAAGAAAGTACATGTACAGGCCTGTCTGAAGTTTGCCAATGAACATCTGAATGATTCAGAGGAGAACTGGGTGAAAGTGTTGTGGTCAGATGAGACCAAAATCGAGCTCTTTGGCATCAACTCAACTCGCCGTGTTTGGAGGAGGAGGAATGCTGCCTATGACCCCAAGAACACTATCCCGACCATCAAACATGGAGGTGGAAACATTATGTTTTGGGGGTGTTTTTCTGCTAAGGGGACAGGACAACTTCAAAGGGACGATGGACGGGGCCATGTACCGTCAAATCTTAGGTGAGAACCGCCTTCCCTCAGCCAGGGCATTGAAAATGGGTCGTGGATGGGTATTCCAGCATGACAATGACCCAAAACACACGGCCAAGGCAACAAAGGAGTGGCTCAAGAAGAAGCACATTAAGGTCTTGGAGTGGCCTAGCCAGTCTCCAGACCTTAATCCCATAGAAAATCTGTGGAGGGAGCTGAAGGTCTGCTGTTAATGATAATTCAGAGGATTTTCCCAAGGTTGCTGTTGACTCATATCCCACGGTAGTTATCGGGGTCAAATTTGTCTCCACTTTTGTGGATTGGGGTGATCAGTCCTTGGTTCCAAATATTGGGGAAGACGGCACTGGTGCCTCAAAATGCAAGACCAATCACCAATCATTCCCTAATCTACTTTACTCATCTCCATTCATCTCCTCCTCTCCTCCTCTCCTCCTCTCCTGTGCTCTTCTCTTCTGATGTTTAGTTGTCAATTTAAATCACTGCCTCATATACTGGGGGATGTTTTGTGCTTCTTCTCACCAGGTAACTACACATCAGTATGCACACAGTGCCTATTCCCCAAAATAAATGAGGACAGCTACAAAACAAAACAGTGTCAGTCTGCTCGTCTGTTTCTGTATGTGCAGAAGTGCTGTGGGTGTGTGTCTCCCAGTGTGAGTTGGGTGAGCAGGTTGTCAGTCCATATGGTGTGTACCCAGGTGAGGAGGCAGCCCTTATTTAGAGTGAGAGAGAGAGTGTTTGTGCGTGTGTGTGTGTGTGTGTGTATGTGTGTGTGTGTGTGTGTGGTATGGGGGTTGTAGACCTGTGTGTGTACAATTGTGTGTGTGTGTGTGTCTTCGCTGTGTGTGTGTGTGTGTGCTAACCTTTCTCTGATTCAGATTACCATCTGCCTCTCTCTCTCTTCAAAGGAAGGCCTCTCCTCCCAGCCCAATAGACACATTCATTATTCAACTGCTTTTCCAGGTGACACCAAAACTATTAGTAACTTCCTCTCCTGCTCAGAATCACACCACAAACTCCACACCAAGCCTGAACCGAGCCACAGTCCTCTCTCGCTCTCTCACTCTGTCTCTCTCTCTCTCTCTATCTCTCTGTCTCTGTTCCTCGCTCTGTCTCTCTCTCTCTCCTCTTCCCCATCTCCATCTCTCTGACACTGTCTCTGTTCCTCTCTCTCTCTCTCTCTCTCTCTCTCTCTCTCTCTCTCTCTCTATCTCTGTCTGTCTCTGTCTGTTCCCTTGCTCTGTCTCTCTCTCTCGCTCTCGCTCTCGCTCTCTCTCTCTCTCTCTCTCTCTCTCTCTCTCTCTCTCTCTCTCTCTCCTCTCTCTCTCTCTCTCTCTCTCTCTCTAAAAGTCAATCTCTCTCTTAGCATCGGGCCCCCCCAGATCGTAAGTGCTTGAGGAATCCAATAACGTTGATTAAGTGATGACAATATAATTACAGCGATGGCTGGGGCACAATCAATCTCCTTCTCACTGAAACGGACAAATGAGTCCACCAGAGGGTCATCAGCATGGAGTACAGAGGAGAACTCTTCTTTCCTCTCAAGGGATGACGAGAGAGAGAGAGAGAGAGAGGAGAGAGAGAGAGAGAGAGAGAGAGAGAGAGAGAGAGAGAGAGAGAGAGAGAGAGAGAGAGAGAGAGAGAGAGAGAGAGAGAGAGAGAGAGAGAGAGAGAGAGAGAGAGAGAGAGAGAGAGAGAGAGAGAGAGAGAGAGAGAGAGAGAGAGAGAGAGAGACAGAGAGAGAGAGAGAGAGAGAGAGAGAGAGAGAGAGACTCTCTGATAGGTGGTAACCTTCCTAATCTACTGCTCTGGGAAGCAGCACCTCTATACTGCACACTGTGGCTAGCTGAACACTCAATTACAGGTGAGCTACTGTAGTGCATTTGAAGGGTGTAGTCCTGATGGGAATTGAACCTGACAACCTGTACATCACCTCTGCTGCTGCATCAAGATGCCTTATACTAGTTCATGACAAGGTCTCTAGTTTTGCATGAAGACAATTGGTTGCTACAGTTAGGGCAAGGAGTTTTTAATGACCATGTCATCTGTCCAATTATACTTTGAGGACTTTTGTAGGCTATGATGAAGGCCCAGAGTTTTCTCTCTTTCAGGTAAAACTCCTGGCTATGGTAGTTTATAAAAGCAAGACACTCATTAAAAGCCTGGAGACAGGTGTCTGGCAGCTGGTCAACTCTGTCCTTCATCTATGGTTGATCGTGAAGTACAAACGCAGTACCTCATTGTGAGATGATTAAGCGGCCCGTTTTAACTCAATGTTATGGTCATCAGTTGCAACTCACCACCACCACCACGATCAGACGCATGTGCACGTACACTATAGCCACCTACAGAGGGTGTTGTGGCAGTTGGTCAAATCTGTCTGCTACGGACCGTTAACAACAACATCTCTGTGTCAACACGAGGCCTTTCAACTCAATGGTGTGTTCATCAGTTGGATGATAAACATATATCTTCTGTTCTCTTCTCTTCCGGAGCGGTTGTATTTTTAAACACCTACATAGGTTGATGAAGGCAGGGAGGAGGGAGGGATGGAGTGAGGGATAGATGGAGGGATGGATAGATGGAGGGAGGGAGGGAGGGAGGGAGGGAGGGAGGGAGGGAGGGAGGGAGGGAGGGAGGGAGGGAGGGAGGGAGGGAGGGAGGAATGAATGGATGATGGAGGGATGGAGTGAGGGAAGGATGGAGGGATGGATGGATGGATGGAGTGAGGGATAGGGATAGATGGAGGGATGGATGGATGGATGGAGTGAGGGATGGAGTGAGGGATAGATGGAGGGAGGGAGGGAGGGAGGGAGGGAGGGAGGAGTGAGGGAGTGAGGGAGGAATGGATGGATGGATAGAGGGATGGAGGGATGGAGTGAGGGAAGGATGGAGGGATGGAGTGAGACTCATTCTTTCATATTTAAAGACCAAGAAAAATTCATCATTTTGTTCATTTTTATCATCAGTCTACTTCCTCTGTTGCTTTTGAAGCTAAATTAATAGAAGTTAAAACGCCTTTTTCCTTTATAATCAAATCATTATTTCATTAATTAATGAATCAAAGGACATGGATTTTTCAAGTCTTCAAAGAAAGCTG
>NW_028158120.1:2500-100574 GCF_964263955.1 Coregonus lavaretus
CAGTTTATATTCACAGACAGTACAGAGTAGACTACACTAAATACAGTTTATATTCACAGACAGTATAGCGTAGACTACACTAAATACAGTTTATATTCACAGACAGTATATCGTAGACTACACTAAATACAGTTTATATTCACAGACATTATAGCGTAGACTACACTAAATACAGTTTATATTCACAGACAGTGTAGCGTAGACTACACTAAATACAGTTAATATTCACAGACAGTATAGTGTAGACTACACTAAATACAGTTTATATTCACAGACAGTATAGCGTAGACTACACTAAATACAGTTTATATTCACAGACAGTATAGTGTAGACTACACTAAATACAGTTTATATTCACAGACAGTATAGTGTAGACTACACTAAATACAGTTTATATTCACAGACAGTATAGCGTAGACAATACTAAATACAGTTTATATTCACAGACAGTATAGCGTAGACTACACTAAATACAGTTTATATTCACAGACAGTATATCGTAGACTACACTAAATACAGTTTATATTCACAGACAGTATAGTGTAGACTACACTAAATACAGTTTATATTCACAGATAGTACAGAGTAGACTACACTAAATACAGTTTATATTCACAGACAGTATAGTGTAGACTACACTAAATACAGTTTATATTCACAGACAGTATAGTGTAGACTACACTAAATACAGTTTATATTCACAGACAGTATAGCGTAGACTACACTAAATACAGTTTATATTCACAGACAGTATAGCGTAGACTACACTAAATACAGTTTATATTCACAGACAGTATAGCGTAGACAATACTAAATACAGTTTATATTCACAGACAGTATAGTGTAGACTACACTAAATACAGTTTATATTCACAGACAGTATAGCGTAGACAATACTAAATACAGTTTATATTCACAGACAGTATAGTGTAGACTACACTAAATACAGTTTATATTCACAGACAGTATAGCGTAGACAATACTAAATACAGTTTATATTCACAGACAGTATAGCGTAGACTACACTAAATACAGTTTATATTCACAGACAGTATATCGTAGACTACACTAAATACAGTTTATATTCACAGACAGTATAGTGTAGACTACACTAAATACAGTTTATATTCACAGATAGTACAGAGTAGACTACACTAAATACAGTTTATATTCACAGACAGTATAGCGTAGACTACACTAAATACAGTTTATATTCACAGACAGTATAGCGTAGACTACACTAAATACAGTTTATATTCACAGACAGTATAGTGTAGACTACACTAAATACAGTTTATATTCACAGACAGTATAGCGTAGACTACACTAAATACAGTTTATATTCACAGACAGTATAGTGTAGACTACACTAAATACAGTTAATATTCACAGACAGTATAGCGTAGACTACACTAAATACAGTTTATATTCACAGACAGTACAGAGTAGACTACACTAAATACAGTTTATATTCACAGACAGTATAGTGTAGACTACACTAAATACAGTTTATATTCACAGACAGTATAGCGTAGACTACACTAAATACAGTTTATATTCACAGACAGTATAGTGTAGACTACACTAAATACAGTTTATATTCACAGACAGTATAGCGTAGACTACACTAAATACAGTTTATATTCACAGACAGTATAGCGTAGACTACACTAAATACAGTTTATATTCACAGACAGTACAGAGTAGACTACACTAAATACAGTTAGGTGGTTACACCAGCTCTGTCAGGAGGAATGGGCCAAAATTCACCCAACTTATTGTGGGAAGCTTGTGGAAGGCTACCCGAAACGTTTGACCCAAGTTAAACAATTTAAAGGCAATGCTACCAAATACTAATTGAGTGTATGTAAACTTCTGTCCCACTGGGAACGTGATGAAAGAAATAAAAGCTGAAATAAATCACTCTCTCTACTATTGTTCTGACATTTCAAATTCTCAAAATAAAGTGGTGATCCTAACTGACCTAAAACAGGGCATTTTTTACTAGGATTAAATGTCAGGAATTGTGAAAAACTGAGTTTAAATGTATTTGGCTACAGTGTATGTAAACTTCTGACTTCAACTGAACATACATTCCCATTTTAGCCATTTAGCAGACGCTCTTATCCAGAGCGACTTACAGGAGCAATTAGGGTTAAGTGCCTTGCTCAAGGACAGATTTTTCACCTAGTCGGCTCGGGGATTAGAACCAGCGACCTTTCGGTTACTGGCACAACGCTCTTAACCACTAAGCTACCTGCCGCATAAGGATGCAGACACATAGCTATTCAATGGCAAGCTTGTATGGGTTAGAAGATCATTTACAGTTGTAAGTAGTTGAAAAGTTGCTAATTAGCACAAATTCTACAGTTGTCCGTGATGACATTCGAACTCGCAACCTTTGAGTTGCTAAACGTTCGCGTTATTCTTCCACCATCATCCCCTTTACAACGGATCACTTACAGCAGAAAATCCAAGTCCTTTCACAGAGCAGAATTTCCTGATCAGTTGTGATAAAAAAGCACCTGTTTTCGTCACGTTGTTATTGTTGAGATAACTTTCCCAACTCTACTCTGGTCGTGTCCTGTAACATGAAGAGAGAATGACGTTCCACCACCGGACCGTATAACCTCGGAGCGCTCTGCGGAGCGGGCATCAGCTGCTCCGGGGTTGTCTGAGCTGGAGACGGAGTCGCTTTATTTCTCCGTGGGAATCCTCAGGATCTCCGGCCGTAAGAGAACATTCTGATTTCTGATCGGTTCTATTTCCATGACTTTTTATATAGCCTAACACCTTCTAAAGAATTAGGAATTTGCTATCGAAATACATTGTAAAACAAATGTATTGGAATGAAACAGGCAGGGAGTTTATTGAGGTTATTGAGCTATGAGAAGATGATCATAAAAACGGATAATCAAAGCATATTCAATACAAAAAGGAGTGCTATCTTTTATTTGTTATCTTATTTTCTCTTTGTTTTAATTATCCTAATAGGTCTCATATAAAATATTGTGATCACAAAACATTTGCGAGAAGGTTTATATGATATGTATTATATTATACATGAATGCAGGCTTTTCATTAATTCGCTTATTATTTCATTTGTGTGTTTCTCAAGATAGACTTAATGAGAGTGAAATTGGTCAGGTGCATAGGTCATGTTGCAGTACAGAAACTTGGCCAATAGAGGACGAATATGGAGATGTGTTCATTTCTTCTTGTCAAACAATATTCTCTGACCTGTTGTTGTTGAACCCTGCAGATGATCTACTGCTGCTGGTGAATAGCTATGGCAGCTCACCTGTAAAATGCCTCATCCCCCATACTGCACTGGGGGTGCTGCTGCTGATCATCACAGCCCTCTTGGCCTACTCTGGTAGTCTACCTACAGTTTATCACTCATAATAACCCTACTCTGGTAGCCTACCTGCTGTTTATCACTCATAATAACCCTACTCTGGTAGTCTACCTACTGTTTGTTACTCATAATAACCCTATCCCTACTCTGGTAGCCTACCTACTGTTTATCACTCATAATAACCCTACTCTGTTACCCTACCTACTGTTTATTACTCATAATAACCCTACTCTGGTAGTCTACCTACAGTTTATCACTCATAATAACCATACTCTGGTAGCCTACCTACTGTTTATTACTAATAATAACCCTACTCTGGTAGCCTACCTACTGTTTATTACTCATAATAACCATACTCTGGTAGCCTACCTGCTGTTTATCACTCATAATAACCCTACTCTGGTAGCCTACCTACTGTTTATCACTCATAATAACCCTACTCTGGTAGCCTACCTACTGTTTATTACTCATAATAACCCTACTCTGGTAGCCTAACTACTGTTTATCACTCATAATAACCCTACTCTGGTAGCCTACCTACTGTTTATTACTCATAATAACCCTACTCTGGTAGTCTACCTACTGTTTATCACTCATAATAACCATACTCTGGTAGCCTACCTGCTGTTTATCACTCATAATAACCCTATCCCTACTCTGGTAGCATACCTGCTGTTTATTACTCATAATAACCCTACTCTGGTAGCCTACCTACTTTTTATTACTCATAATAACCCTACTCTGGTAGCCTACCTACTGTTTATTACTCATTATAACCCTACTCTGGTAGCCTACCTACTGTTTATTACTAATAATAACCCTACTCTGGTAGCCTACCTACTGTTTATCACTCAAAATAACCCTACTCTGGTAGTCTACCTACTGTTTATTACTCATAATAACCCTACTCTGGTAGCCTACCTAATGTTTATTACTCATAATAACCCTACTCTGGTAGTCTACCTACTGTTTATTACTCATAATAACCCTACTCTGGTAGCCTACCTAATGTTTATTACTCATAATAACCCTACTCTGGTAGCCTACCTACTGTTTATTACTAATAATAACCCTACTCTGGTAGCCTACCTACTGTTTATCACTCAAAATAACCCTACTCTGGTAGTCTACCTACTGTTTATTACTCATAATAACCCTACTCTGGTAGTCTACCTACTGTTTATCACTCATAATAACCCTACTCTGGTAGCCTACCTACTGTCTATCACTCATAATAACCCTACTCTGGTAGCCTACCTACTGTTTATTACTCATAATAACCCTAACCCTACTCTGGTAGCCTACCTACTGTTTATCACTCATAATAACCATACTCTGGTAGCCTACCTACTGTTTATTACTCATAATAACCCTACTCTGGTAGCCTACCTACTGTTTATTACTCATAATAACCCTACTCTGGTAGCCTACCTACTGTTTATTACTCATAATAACCCTACTCTGGTAGCCTACCTGCTGTTTATTACTCATAATAACCCTACTCTGGTAGCCTACCTGCTGTTTATTACTCATAATAACCCTAACCCTACTCTGGTAGCCTACCTACTGTTTATCACTCATAATAACCCTACTTTGGTAGCCTACCTACTGTTTATTACTCATAATAACCCTACTCTGGTAGCCTACCTACTGTTTATCACTCATAATAACCCTACTCTGGTAGCCTACCTGCTGTTTATCACTCATAATAACCCTGTCCCTACTCTGGTAGCATACCTGCTGTTTATTACTCATAATAACCCTACTCTGGTAGCCTACCTACAGTTTATTACTCATAATAACCCTACTCTGGTAGTCTACCTACTGTTTATTACTCATAATAACCCTACTCTGGTAGCCTACCTACTGTTTATTACTCATAATAATCAATCAATCAATCAATCAATTTTATTTTATATAGCCCTTCTTACATCAGCTAATATCTCGAAGTGCTGTACAGAAACCCAGCCTAAAACCCCAAACAGCTAGTAATGCAGGTGTAGAAGCACGGTGGCTAGGAAAAACTCCCTAGAAAGGCAAAACCTAGGAAGAAACCTAGAGAGGAACCAGGCTATGAGGGGTGGCCAGTCCTCTTCTGGCTGTGCCGGGTGGAGATTATAACAGAACCATGCCAAGATGTTCAAAAATGTTCATAAGTGACAAGCATGGTCAAATAATAATCAGGAATAAATCTCAGTTGGCTTTTCATAGCCGATCATTAGAGTTTAAAACAGCAGGTCTGGGACAGGTAGGGGTTCCATAACCGCAGGCAGAACAGTTTAAACTGGAATAGCAGCAAGGCCAGGCGGACTGGGGATAGCAAGGAGTCACCACGGCCGGTAGTCCCGACGTATGGTCCTAGGGCTCAGGTCTCTCAGTTGGCTTTTCATAGCCGATCATTTAGAGTTGAAAACAGCAGGTCTGGGACAGGTAGGGGTTTCGTAGCCGCAGGCAGAACAGTTGAAACTGGAATAGCAGCAAGGCCAGGCGGACTGGGGGCAGCAGGGTGTCATCATGCCCGGTAGTCCTGACGTATGGTCCTAGGGCTCAGGTTCTCAGAGAGAAAGAGAGAACGAGAGAATTAGAGAGAGCATACTTAAATTCACACAGGACACTGGATAAGACAGGAGAAGTACTCCAGGTATAACCAACTAACCCCAGCCCCCCGACACATAAACTACTGCAGCATAAATACTGGAGGCTGAGACAGGAGCGGTCCGGAGACACTGTGGCCCCATCCGAAGAAACCCCCGGACAGGGCCAAACAGGAAGGATATAACCCCACCCACTCCGCCAAAGCACAGCCCCCGCACCACTAGAGGGATATCCCCAACCACCAACTTACAATCCTGAGACAAGGCCGAGTATAGCCCACAGAGGTCTCCACCACAGCACAAACCAAGGGGGGGGGGGGGCGCCAACCCAGACAGGAAGATCACGTCAGTAACTCAACCCACTCAAGTGACGCACCCCTCCCAGGGACGGCATGAAAGAGCACCAGCAGGCCAGTGACTCAGCCCCTGCAACAGGGTTAGAGGCAGAGAACCCCAGTGGAGAGGGGAACCGGCCTGGCAGAGACAGCAAGGGCTGTTCGTTGCTCCAGCCTTTCCGTTCACCTTCACACTCCTGGGCCAGACTACACTCAATCATATGACCTACTGAAGAGATAAGTCTTCAGTAAAGACTTAAAGGTTGAGACCGAGTCTGCGTCTCTCACATGGGTAGGCAGACTGTTCCATAAAAATGGAGATCTATAGGAGAAAGCCCTGCCTCCCGCTGTTTGCTTAGAAATTCTAGGGACAATTAGGAGGCCTGCGTCTTGTGACCGTAGCGTACGTATTGGTATGTACGGCAGGACCAACTCGGAAAGATAGGTAGGAGCAAGCCCATGTAACGCTTTATAGGTTAACAGTAAAACCTTGAAATCAGCCCTTGCCTTAACAGGAAGCCAGTGTAGGGAAGCTAGCACTGGAGTAATATGATCAAATTTCTTGGTTCTAGTCAGGATTCTAGCAGCCGTATTTAGCACTAACTGAAGTTTATTTAGTGCTTTATCCGGGTAGCCGGAAAATAGAGCATTGCAGTAGTCTAATCTAGAAGTAACAAATGCATGGATTAATTTTTCTGCATCATTTTTGGACAGAAAATTTCTGATTTTTGCAATGTTACGTAGATGGAAAAAAGCTGTCCTTGAAACAGTCTTGATATGTTCGTCAAAAGAGAGATCAGGGTCAAGAGTAACGCCTAGGTCCTTCACAGTTTTATTTGAGACGACTTTACAACCATCAAGATGAATTGTCAGATTTAACAGAAGATCTCTTTGTTTCTTGGGACCTAGAACAAGCATCTCTGTTTTGTCCGAGTTTAAAAGTAAAAAGTTTTCAGCCATCCACTTCCTTATGTCTGAAACACAGGCTTCTAGCGAGGGCAATTTTGGGGCTTCACCATGCTTCATTGAAATGTACAGCTGTGTGTCATCCGCATAGCAGTGAAAGTTAACATTATGTTTTCGAATAACATCCCCAAGAGGTAAAATATATAGTGAAAACAATAGTGGTCCTAAAACGGAACCTTGAGGAACACCGAAATGTACAGTTGATTTGTCGGAGGACAGACCATTCACAGAGACAAACTGATATCTTTCCGACAGGTAGGATCTAAACCAGGCCAGAACTTGTCCGTGTAGACCAATTTGGGTTTCCAGTCTCTCCAAAAGAATGTGGTGATCGATGGTGTCAAAGGCAGCACTAAGGTCTAGTAGCACGAGGACAGATGCAGAGCCTCGGTCTGACGCCATTAAAAGGTCATTTACCACCTTCACAAGTGCAGTCTCAGTGCTATGATGGGGTCTAAAACCAGACTGAAGCATTTCGTATACATTGTTTGTCTTCAGAAAGGCAGTGAGTTGCTGCGCAACAGCTTTTTCTAAAATTTTTGAGAGGAATGGAAGATTCGATATTGGCCGATAGTTTTTTATATTTTCCGGGTCAAGGTTTGGCTTTTTCAAGAGAGGCTTTATCACTGCCACTTTTAGTGAGTTTGGTACACATCCGGTGGATAGAGAGCTGTTTATTATGTTCAACATAGGAGGGCCAAGCACAGGAAGCAGCTCCTTCAGCAGTTTAGTAGGAATAGGATCCAGTATGCAGCTTGAAGGTTTAGAGGCCATGATTATTTTCATCATTGTGTCAAGAGATATAGTACTAAAACACTTAAGTGTCTCTCCCGATCCCAGGCCCTCGCAGAGCTGTGCAGATCCAGGACAGCTAAGCCCTGGAGGAATACGCAGATTCAAAGAGGAGTCCGTAATTTGCTTTCTAATGGTCATGATCTTTTCCTCAAAGAAGTTCATGAATTTATCACTGCTGAAGTGAAAACCATCCTCTCTTAGGGAATGCTGCTTTTTAGTTAGCTTTGCAACAGTATCAAAAAGAAATTTTGGATTGTTCTTATTTTCCTCGATTAATTTGGAAAAGTAGGATGATCGAGCAGCAGTGAGGGCTCTTCGGTACTGCACGGTACTGTCTTTCCAAGCTAGTCGGAAGACTTCCAGTTTGGTGTGGCGCCATTTCCGTTCCAATTTCCTGGAAGCTTGCTTCAAAGCTCGGGTATTTTCTGTATACCAGGGAGCTAGTTTCTTATGACAAATGTTTTTCGTTTTTAGGGGTGCAACTGCATCTAGGGTATTGTGCAAGGTTAAATTTAGTTCCTCAGTTAAGTGGTTAACTGATTTTTGTCCTCTGACGTCCTTGGGTAGGCAGAAGGGGTCTGGAAGGGCATCAATGAATTTTTGTGTTGTCTGAGAATTTATAGCACGACTTTTGATGCTCCTTGGTTGGGGTCTGAGCAGATTATTTGTTGCGATTGCAAACGTAATAAAATGGTGGTCCGATAGTCCAGGATTTTGTGGAAAAACATTAAGATCTACAACATTTATTCCATGGGACAAAACTAGGTCCAGAGTATGACTGTGGCAGTGAGTAGGTCCAGAGACATGTTGGACAAAACCCACTGAGTCGATAATGGCTCCGAAGGACTTTTGGAGTGGGTCTGTGGACTTCTCCATGTGAATATTAAAATCACCAAAAATTAGAATATGATCTGCTATGACTACAAGGTCTGATAGGAATTCAGGAAACTCAGAGAGGAACGCTGTATATGGCCCAGGAGGCCTGTAAACAGTAGCTATAAAAAGTGATTGAGTAGGCTGCATAGATTTCATGACTAGAAGCTCGAAAGATGAAAACGTCATTTTTTTTTTTGTAAATTGAAATTTGCTATCGTAAATGTTAGCAACACCTCCGCCTTTGCGGGATGCACGGGGAATATGGTCACTAGTGTAACCAGGAGGTGAGGCCTCATTTAACACAGCAAATTCATCAGGCTTAAGCCATGTTTCAGTCAGGCCAATCACATCAAGATTATGATCAGTGATTAGTTCATTGACTATGACTGCCTTTGAAGTGAGGGATCTAACATTAAGTAACCCTATTTTGAGATGTGAGGTATCACGATCTCTTTCAATAATGGCAGGAATGGAGGAGGTCTTTATCCTAATAAGATTGCTAGGGTGGACACCACCATGTTTAGTTTTGCCCAACCTAGGTCGAGGCACAGACACAGTCTCAATGGGTATGGCTGAGCTGACTACACTGACTATGCTATTGGCAGACTCCACTAAGCTGGCAGGTTGGCTAACAGCCTGC
This sequence comes from Coregonus lavaretus, assembly GCF_964263955.1. Classification (NCBI taxonomy): domain Eukaryota; kingdom Metazoa; phylum Chordata; class Actinopteri; order Salmoniformes; family Salmonidae; genus Coregonus; species Coregonus lavaretus. The sequence goes on from NW_028158120.1 coordinate 12,065, forward strand.
TGCCTGGCCTGCACCCTATTTCACTGTGGGGCTAAAGGAGTTAGAGCCCTATCTATGTTGGTAGATAAGAGGAGAGCACCCCTCCAGCTAGGATGGAGTCCGTCACTCCTCAGCAGGTCAGGCTTGATCCTGTTTGTGGGTGAGTCCCAGAAAGAGGGCCAATTATCCACAAATGTTATCTTTTGGGAGGGGCAGAAAACAGTTTTCAACCAGCGATTAAGTGCTGAGACTCTGCTGTAGAGCTCGTCACTTCCCCTAACTGGGAGGGGGCCAGAGACAATTACTCGATGCCGACACATCTTTCTAGCTGATTTACACGCTGAAGCTATGTTGCACTTGGTGACCTCTGACTGTTTCATCCTAACATCACTCATAATAACCCTACTCTGGTAGCCTACCTACTGTTTATCACTCATAATAACCCTACTCTGGTAGCCTACCTGCTGTTTATCACTCATAATAACCCTATCCCTACTCTGGTAGCATACCTGCTGTTTATTACTCATAATAACCCTACTCTGGTAGCCTACCTACTGTTTATTACTCATAATAACCCTACTCTGGTAGCCTACCTACTGTTTATTACTCATTATAACCCTACTCTGGTAGCCTACCTGCTGTTTATTACTCATAATAACCCTAACCCTACTCTGGTAGCCTACCTGCTGTTTATCACTCATAATAACCCTACTCTGGTAGCCTACCTACTGTTTATTACTCATTATAACCCTACTCTGGTAGCCTACCTGCTGTTTATTACTCATAATAACCCTAACCCTACTCTGGTAGCCTACCTACTGTTTATTACTAATAATAACCCTACTCTGGTAGCCTACCTACTGTTTATCACTCAAAATAACCCTACTCTGGTAGTCTACCTACTGTTTATTACTCATAATAACCCTACTCTGGTAGCCTACCTAATGTTTATTACTCATAATAACCCTACTCTGGTAGCCTACCTACTGTTTATTACTCATAATAACCCTACTCTGGTAGCCTACCTGCTGTTTATTACTCATAATGACCCTACTCTGGTAGTCTACCTACTGTTTGTTACTCATAATAACCCTACTCTGGTAGTCTACCTACTGTTTATTACTCATAATAACCCTACTCTGGTAGCCTACCTACTGTTTATTACTAATAATAACCCTACTCTGGTAGCCTACCTACTGTTTATTACTAATAATAACCCTACTCTGGTAGCCTACCTGCTGTTTATTACTAATAATAACCCTACTCTGGTAGCCTACCTGCTGTTTATTACTAATAATAACCCTACTCTGGTAGTCTACCTACTGTTTATTACTAATAATAACCCTACTCTGGTAGCCTACCTACTGTTTATTACTTATAATAACCCTACTCTGGTAGCCTACCTACTGTTTATTACTCATAATAACCCTACTCTGGTAGTCTACCTACTGTTTATTACTCATAATAACCCTACTCTGGTAGCCTACCTACTGTTTATTACTCATAATAACCCTACTCTGGTAGCCTAAATGCTGTTTATCACTCATAATAACCCTACTCTGGTAAACTACCTTCTGTTTATCACTCATAATAACCCTACTCTGGTAGCCTACCTACTGTTTATTACTCATAATAACCCTACTCTGGTAGCCTACCTGCTGTTTATCACTCATAATAACCCTACTCTCGTAGCCTACCTACTGTTTATCACTCATAATAACCCTACTCTGGTAGCCTACCTACTGTTTATCACTCATAATAACCCTACTCTGGTAGCCTACCTACTGTTTATCACTTATAATAACCCTACTCTGGTAGCCTACCTACTGTTTATTACTCATAATAACCCTACTCTGGTAGCCTACCTACTGTTTATCACTCATAATAACCCTACTCTGGTAGCCTACCTACTGTTTATTACTCATAATAACCCTACTCTGGTAACCTACCTTCTGTTTATCACTCATAATAACCCTACTCTGGTAGCCTACCTGCTGTTTATCACTCATAATAACCCTATCCCTACTCTGGTAGCATACCTGCTGTTTATTACTCATAATAACCCTACTCTGGTAGCCTACCTACTGTTTATTACTCATAATAACCCTACTCTGGTAGCCTACCTACTGTTTATTACTCATTATAACCCTACTCTGGTAGCCTACCTGCTGTTTATTACTCATAATAACCCTAACCCTACTCTGGTAGCCTACCTGCTGTTTATCACTCATAATAACCCTACTCTGGTAGCCTACCTACTGTTTATTACTCATTATAACCCTACTCTGGTAGCCTACCTGCTGTTTATTACTCATAATAACCCTAACCCTACTCTGGTAGCCTACCTACTGTTTATTACTAATAATAACCCTACTCTGGTAGCCTACCTACTGTTTATCACTCAAAATAACCCTACTCTGGTAGTCTACCTACTGTTTATTACTCATAATAACCCTACTCTGGTAGCCTACCTAATGTTTATTACTCATAATAACCCTACTCTGGTAGCCTACCTACTGTTTATTACTCATAATAACCCTACTCTGGTAGCCTACCTGCTGTTTATTACTCATAATGACCCTACTCTGGTAGTCTACCTACTGTTTGTTACTCATAATAACCCTACTCTGGTAGTCTACCTACTGTTTATTACTCATAATAACCCTACTCTGGTAGCCTACCTACTGTTTATTACTAATAATAACCCTACTCTGGTAGCCTACCTACTGTTTATTACTAATAATAACCCTACTCTGGTAGCCTACCTGCTGTTTATTACTAATAATAACCCTACTCTGGTAGCCTACCTGCTGTTTATTACTAATAATAACCCTACTCTGGTAGTCTACCTACTGTTTATTACTAATAATAACCCTACTCTGGTAGCCTACCTACTGTTTATTACTTATAATAACCCTACTCTGGTAGCCTACCTACTGTTTATTACTCATAATAACCCTACTCTGGTAGTCTACCTACTGTTTATTACTCATAATAACCCTACTCTGGTAGCCTACCTACTGTTTATTACTCATAATAACCCTACTCTGGTAGCCTAAATGCTGTTTATCACTCATAATAACCCTACTCTGGTAACCTACCTTCTGTTTATCACTCATAATAACCCTACTCTGGTAGCCTACCTACTGTTTATTACTCATAATAACCCTACTCTGGTAGCCTACCTGCTGTTTATCACTCATAATAACCCTACTCTCGTAGCCTACCTACTGTTTATCACTCATAATAACCCTACTCTGGTAGCCTACCTACTGTTTATCACTCATAATAACCCTACTCTGGTAGCCTACCTACTGTTTATCACTTATAATAACCCTACTCTGGTAGCCTACCTACTGTTTATTACTCATAATAACCCTACTCTGGTAGCCTACCTACTGTTTATCACTCATAATAACCCTACTCTGGTAGCCTACCTACTGTTTATTACTCATAATAACCCTACTCTGGTAACCTACCTTCTGTTTATCACTCATAATAACCCTACTCTGGTAGCCTACCTACTGTTTATTACTCATAATAACCCTACTCTGGTAGCCTACCTACTGTTTATTACTCATAATAACCCTACTCTGGTAGCCCACCTACTGTTTATCACTCATAATAACCCTACTCTGGTAGCCTACCTACTGTTTATCACTCATAATAACCCTACTCTGGTAGCCTACCTGCTGTTTATTACTAATAATAACCCTACTCTGGTAGCCTACCTACTGTTTATCACTCATAATAACCCTGCTCTGGTAGCCTACCTACTGTTTATCACTCATAATAACCCTACTCTGGTAGCCTACTTACTGTTTATCACTTATAATAACCCTACTCTGGTAGCCTACCTACTGTTTATCACTTATAATAACCCTACTCTGGTAGCCTACCTACTGTTTATTACTCATAATAACCCTACTCTGGTAGCCTACCTACTGTTTATCACTCATAATAACCCTAACCCTACTCTGGTAGCCTACCTACTGTTTATCACTCATAATAACCCTACTCTGGTAGCCTACCTACTGTGTATTACTCATAATAACCCTACTCTGGTAGCCTACCTACTGTTTATCACTCATAATAACCCTACTCTGGTAGCCTACCTACTGTTTTTTACTCATAATAACCCTACTCTGGTAACCTACCTTCTGTTTATCACTCATAATAACCCTACTCTGGTAGCCTACCTACTGTTTATTACTCATAATAACCCTACTCTGGTAGCCTACCTACTGTTTATTACTCATAATAACCCTACTCTGGTAGCCCACCTACTGTTTATCACTCATAATAACCCTACTCTGGTAGCCTACCTACTGTTTATCACTCATAATAACCCTACTCTGGTAGCCTACCTGCTGTTTATTACTAATAATAACCCTACTCTGGTAGCCTACCTACTGTTTATCACTCATAATATCCCTACTCTGGTAGTCTACCTACTGTTTATTACTAACAATAACCCTACTCTGGTAGCCTAACTGCTGTTTATTATTCATAATAACCCTACTCTGGTAGCCTACCTACTGTTTATTACTAATAATAACCCTAACCCTACTCTGTTAGCCTACCTGTTTATTACTAATAATAACCCTAACCTTACTCTGGTAGCCTAACTGCTGTTTATTATTCATAATAACCCTACTCTGGTAGCCTACCTACTGTTTATTACTCATAATAACCCTAACCCTACTCTGGTAACCTACCTGCTGTTTATCACTCATAATAACCCTACTCTGGTAGCCTACCTACTGTTTATTACTCATAATAACCCTACTCTGGTAGCCTAAATGCTGTTTATCACTCATAATAACCCTACTCTGGTAAACTACCTTCTGTTTATCACTCATAATAACCCTACTCTGGTAGCCTACCTACTGTTTATTTCTCATAATAACCCTACTCTGGTAGCCTACCTGCTGTTTATCACTCATAATAACCCTACTCTCGTAGCCTACCTACTGTTTATCACTCATAATAACCCTACTCTGGTAGCCTACCTACTGTTTATCACTCATAATAACCCTACTCTGGTAGCCTACCTACTGTTTATCACTTATAATAACCCTACTCTGGTAGCCTACCTACTGTTTATTACTCATAATAACCCTACTCTGGTAGCCTACCTACTGTTTATCACTCATAATAACCCTACTCTGGTAGCCTACCTACTGTTTATTACTCATAATAACCCTACTCTGGTAACCTACCTTCTGTTTATCACTCATAATAACCCTACTCTGGTAGCCTACCTGCTGTTTATCACTCATAATAACCCTAACCCTACTCTGGTAGCCTACCTGCTGTTTATCACTCATAATAACCCTACTCTGGTAGCCTACCTACTGTTTATTACTCATTATAACCCTACTCTGGTAGCCTACCTGCTGTTTATTACTCATAATAACCCTAACCCTACTCTGGTAGCCTACCTACTGTTTATTACTAATAATAACCCTACTCTGGTAGCCTACCTACTGTTTATCACTCAAAATAACCCTACTCTGGTAGTCTACCTACTGTTTATTACTCATAATAACCCTACTCTGGTAGCCTACCTAATGTTTATTACTCATAATAACCCTACTCTGGTAGCCTACCTACTGTTTATTACTCATAATAACCCTACTCTGGTAGCCTACCTGCTGTTTATTACTCATAATGACCCTAATCTGGTAGTCTACCTACTGTTTGTTACTCATAATAACCCTACTCTGGTAGTCTACCTACTGTTTATTACTCATAATAACCCTACTCTGGTAGCCTACCTACTGTTTATTACTAATAATAACCCTACTCTGGTAGCCTACCTACTGTTTATTACTAATAATAACCCTACTCTGGTAGCCTACCTGCTGTTTATTACTAATAATATTCCTACTCTGGTAGCCTACCTGCTGTTTATTACTAATAATAACCCTACTCTGGTAGTCTACCTACTGTTTATTACTAATAATAACCCTACTCTGGTAGCCTACCTACTGTTTATTACTTATAATAACCCTACTCTGGTAGCCTACCTACTGTTTATTACTCATAATAACCCTACTCTGGTAGTCTACCTACTGTTTATTACTCATAATAACCCTACTCTGGTAGCCTACCTACTGTTTATTACTCATAATAACCCTACTCTGGTAGCCTAAATGCTGTTTATCACTCATAATAACCCTACTCTGGTAACCTACCTTCTGTTTATCACTCATAATAACCCTACTCTGGTAGCCTACCTACTGTTTATTACTCATAATAACCCTACTCTGGTAGCCTACCTGCTGTTTATCACTCATAATAACCCTACTCTCGTAGCCTACCTACTGTTTATCACTCATAATAACCCTACTCTGGTAGCCTACCTACTGTTTATCACTCATAATAACCCTACTCTGGTAGCCTACCTACTGTTTATCACTTATAATAACCCTACTCTGGTAGCCTACCTACTGTTTATTACTCATAATAACCCTACTCTGGTAGCCTACCTACTGTTTATCACTCATAATAACCCTACTCTGGTAGCCTACCTACTGTTTATTACTCATAATAACCCTACTCTGGTAACCTACCTTCTGTTTATCACTCATAATAACCCTACTCTGGTAGCCTACCTACTGTTTATTACTCATAATAACCCTACTCTGGTAGCCTACCTACTGTTTATTACTCATAATAACCCTACTCTGGTAGCCCACCTACTGTTTATCACTCATAATAACCCTACTCTGGTAGCCTACCTACTGTTTATCACTCATAATAACCCTACTCTGGTAGCCTACCTGCTGTTTATTACTAATAATAACCCTACTCTGGTAGCCTACCTACTGTTTATCACTCATAATAACCCTGCTCTGGTAGCCTACCTACTGTTTATCACTCATAATAACCCTACTCTGGTAGCCTACGTACTGTTTATCACTTATAATAACCCTACTCTGGTAGCCTACCTACTGTTTATCACTTATAATAACCCTACTCTGGTAGCCTACCTACTGTTTATTACTCATAATAACCCTACTCTGGTAGCCTACCTACTGTTTATCACTCATAATAACCCTAACCCTACTCTGGTAGCCTACCTACTGTTTATCACTCATAATAACCCTACTCTGGTAGCCTACCTACTGTGTATTACTCATAATAACCCTACTCTGGTAGCCTACCTACTGTTTATCACTCATAATAACCCTACTCTGGTAGCCTACCTACTGTTTTTTACTCATAATAACCCTACTCTGGTAACCTACCTTCTGTTTATCACTCATAATAACCCTACTCTGGTAGCCTACCTACTGTTTATTACTCATAATAACCCTACTCTGGTAGCCTACCTACTGTTTATTACTCATAATAACCCTACTCTGGTAGCCCACCTACTGTTTATCACTCATAATAACCCTACTCTGGTAGCCTACCTACTGTTTATCACTCATAATAACCCTACTCTGGTAGCCTACCTGCTGTTTATTACTAATAATAACCCTACTCTGGTAGCCTACCTACTGTTTATCACTCATAATATCCCTACTCTGGTAGTCTACCTACTGTTTATTACTAACAATAACCCTACTCTGGTAGCCTAACTGCTGTTTATTATTCATAATAACCCTACTCTGGTAGCCTACCTACTGTTTATTACTAATAATAACCCTAACCCTACTCTGTTAGCCTACCTGTTTATTACTAATAATAACCCTAACCTTACTCTGGTAGCCTAACTGCTGTTTATTATTCATAATAACCCTACTCTGGTAGCCTACCTACTGTTTATTACTCATAATAACCCTAACCCTACTCTGGTAACCTACCTGCTGTTTATCACTCATAATAACCCTACTCTGGTAACCTACCTACTGTTTATTACTCATAATAACCCTACTCTGGTAGCCTACCTACTGTTTATAACTCATAATAACCCTACTCTGGTAGCCTACCTACTGTTTATCACTCATAATAACCCTACTCTGGTAGCCTACCTACTGTTTATTACTAATAATAACCCTTCTCTGGTAGCCTACCTACTTTTTATCACTCATAATAACCCTACTCTGGTGGCCTACCTACTGTTTGTTACTCATAATAACCCTACTCTGGTAGCCTACCTGCTGTTTATTACTAATAATAACCCTACTCTGGTAGCCTACCTGCTGGTTATTACTAATAATAACCCTAACCCTACTCTGGTAGCCTACCTGCTGTTTATCACTCATAATAACCCTACTCTGGTAGCCTACCTACTGTTTATTACTCATACTAACCCTACTCTGGTAGCATACCTACTGTTTATTACTCATAATAACCCTATCCCTACTCTGGTAGCCTACCTACTGTTTATTACTCATAATAACCCTACTCTGGTAGCCTACCTACTCTTTATTACTCATAATAACCCTACTCTGGTAGCCTACATATTGTTTATTACTAATAATAACCCTACTCTGGTAGACTACCTACTCAATGACTATCTATCTATCACCATCGATGACTATCTATCTATCACCATCAATGACTATCAATCTATCACTATCAATGACTATCTATCTATCACTATCAATTACTATCTATCTATCACTATCAATGACTATCTATCTATCACTATCAATATCTAATAATCACTATCAATTACTATCTATCTATCACTATCAATGACTATCTATCTATCACTATCAATTACTATCTATCTATCACTATCAATTACTATCTATCTATCACTATCAATTACTATCAATCTATCACTATCAATTACTATCTATCTATCACTATCAACTTATTAACACTGTGTGTGTGCGTTTGTGCCTTTGTGCATGTGTGTGTGTGTGTGTGTAGTGTAGTGTAGTGTAGTGTAGTGTAATTTACGTGAGCTATTGTGATGAGTATGTCCTGTATTCTTCCACCAGGCCCGTGGATGGAGATGTACCTGTCGCTCCCTGTCTCTACCTGTCTCATCCTGTCTCTACCTGTCTCTCCCTGTCTCTACCGGTCTCTACCTGTCTCTACCTGTCTCTCCCTGTCTCTCCCTGTCTCTACCTGTCTCTACCTGTCTCTCCCTGTCTCTCCCTGTCTCTACCTGTCTCTACCTGTCTCTACCTGTCTCTCCCTGTCTCTCCCTGTCTCTCCCTGTCTCTACCTGTCTCTACCTGTCTCTACCTGTCTCTCCCTGTCTCTACTTGTCTCTACCTGTCTCTACCTGTCTCTACCTGTCTCTACCTGTCTCTCCCTGTCTCTACTTGTCTTTACCTGTCTCTCCCTGTCTCTCCCTGTCTCTCCCTGTCTCTACCTGTCTCTACCTGTCTCTCCCTGTCTCTCCCTGTCTCTACCTGTCTCTCCCTGTCTCTCCCTGTCTCTCCCTGTCTCTCCCTGTCTCCACCTGTCTCTACCTGTCTCTACCTGTCTCTCCCTGTCTCTACCTGTCTCTCCCTGTCTCTACTTGTCTTTACCTGTCTCTCCCTGTCTCTCCCTGTCTCTACTTGTCTCTACCTGTCTCTCCCTGTCTCTCCCTGTCTCTACCTGTCTCTACCTGTCTCTCCCTGTCTCTCCCTGTCTCTACCTGTCTCTACCTGTCTCTCCCTGTCTCTCCCTGTCTCTCCCTGTCTCTACCTGTCTCTACCTGTCTCTCCCTGTCTCTACCTGTCTCTACCTGTCTCTCCCTGTCTCTACCTGTCTCTCCCTGTCTCTCCCTGTCTCTACTTGTCTCTACCTGTCTCTCCCTGTCTCTCCCTGTCTCTACCTGTCTCTACCTGTCTCTCCCTGTCTCTACCTGTCTCTACCTGTCTCTCCCTGTCTCTCCCTGTCTCTCCCTGTCTCTACCTGTCTCTACCTGTCTCTCCCTGTCTCTACCTGTCTCTACCTGTCTCTCCCTGTCTCTACCTGTCTCTACCTGTCTCTACCTGTCTCTCCCTGTCTCTACATGTCTCTCCCTGTCTCTCCCTGTCTCTACCTGTCTCTACCTGTCTCTACCTGTCTCTACCTGTCTCTCCCTGTCTCTCCCTGTCTCTACCTGTCTCTCCCTGTCTCTACCTGTCTCTACCTGTGGATGGAGATGTTTGGTCTGGGGGAATCAGGTAAAGACATCAGAACGCCTCAGAGCATAACCTAACCCCTGACCCCTAACCCCTGACCCCTAACCCCTGACCCCTAACCCCTGACCTCTAACCCTCAGAGCATCGCTATCAGGAACCCAGACTGTGTGGTAGATACTCATCTTATCAACCTGGTACGAACCCTAACCCCTGACCCCTAACCCTCAGAGCATCGCTATCAGGAACCCAGACTGTGTGGTAGATACTCATCTTATCAACCTGGTACGAACCCTAACCCCTGACCCCTAACCCTCAGAGCATCGCTATCAGGAACCCAGACAATGTGGTATATCATAGACCTAGTGCTGGGCTGGAACAAAAGCCTGCTCACCCTCTGTAGCTCTCAGGGACCAGGGTTTGTGGTCACTGTATATCTTAACTGATGCTTCCCATTCTTTCCCATTATTCTGCCCTGCAGGAGGGTCCCATCGCTGTGACGTCAGCCAACCCCACCGGAGAAGCAGAGACCACACACCACAACCAGGTGTACGCCAAGCTGGGAGACCAGGTGTACGCCAAGCTGGGAGACCAGGTGTACGCCAAGCTGGGAGACCAGGTGTACGCCAAGCTGGGAGACCAGGTGTACGCCAAGCTGGGAGACCAGGTGTACGCCAAGCTGGGAGACCAGGTGTACGCCAAGCTGGGAGACCAGGTGTACGCCAAGCTGGGAGACCAGGTGTACGCCAAGCTGGGAGACCAGGTGTACGCCAAGCTGGGAGACCAGGTGTACGCCAAGCTGGGAGACCAGGTGTACGCCAAGCTGGGAGACCAGGTGCCCACACCTAAGCCTCATTTATACCTGCTGTTAACAGGTGTCCTTCGTCCTGATCTTGTGTGCATTCTAATTATGCCCACATTTCTGAAATACACTACATGGCCGAAAGTATGTGGACACCCCTTCAGATTAGTGGATTCGGCTATTTCAGCCACACCCGTTGCAATCTCCATAGACAAACATTGGCAGTAGAATGGCCTTACTGAAGAGCTCAGTGACTTTCAACGTGTCGCCGTCATAGGATGCCACCTTTCCAACAAGTCAGTTCGTCAAATTTCTGCCCTGCTAGAGGTGCCCCGGTCAACTGTAAGTGCTGTTATTGTGAAGTGGAAACGTCTAGGAGCAACAACGGCTCAGCCGCGAAGTGGTAGACCACAAGCTCACAGAACAGGACCACCTCCATATTAATGCCCATGATTTTGGAATGAGATGTTCAACGATATATCCACCTCTAGATGGGATATGTTAACCTCAGATATATCCACCTCTAGATAGGATATATTAACCTCAGATATATCCACCTCTAGATAGGATATGTTAACCTCAGATATATCCACCTCTAGATAGGATATATTAACCTCAGATATATCCACCTCTAGATAGGATATATCAACCTCAGATATATCCACCTCTAGATAGGATATATCAACCTCAGATATATCCACCTCTAGATAGGATATATCAACCTCAGATATATCCACCTCTAGATTGGATATATCAACCTCAGATATATCCACCTCTAGATAGGATATATCAACCTCAGATATATCCACCTCTAGATAGGATATATCAACCTCAGATATATCCACCTCTAGATAGGATATATCAACCTCAGATATATCCACCTCTAGATAGGATATATCAACCTCAGATATACCCACCTCTAGATAGGATATATTAACCTCAGATATATCCACCTCTAGATAGGATATATTAACCTCAGATATATCCACCGCTAGATAGGATATATCAACCTCAGATATATCCACCTCTAGATAGGATATATCAACCTCAGATATATCCACCTCTAGATAGGATATTTTATTTTATTTATTTATTATTTTACAAGGTAAATTGACTGAGAACACTCATTTAGAGCAACGACCTGGGGAATAGTTACAGTTATTTTGCGGTGCTGAATGGAAGCAAGTCCGCTCTAATGCTCTTGTGGCTGAATGGAAGCAAGTCCCTGCAGCAATGTTCCAACATCTAGTGGAAAGCCTTCCCAGAAGAGTGGAGGCTGTTATAGCAGCAAAGGGGGACCAACTCCATATTAATGCCGATGATGTTTGACGAGCAGGTGTCCACATACTTAGTGTCTGTCTACATATGCTATTAAAATCCGTCCACTGTATCCACATTGTGAACACACTTCCTGGTCCCTTCCTTTATGCAAATTATTTGACAGCTATTCTTTCAAAATAATATTGATTAATTTATTTTCAGACACATATTGATGCCATAAGTCAATGGTGCCACCTGTCAATCATTTTAGAAGGCGGGGATCATTATGATTCGAATGGTTTCTCTGTCCAGATCCGTCAACACGTGTAAGCTATCCAGACGCAATGAGTGTCTGACTACCTCTGGAGGTGGTCAGGAAGATCTGATCACAATCAGACCACAATGTGTCTTTTAATCGTCTACACCTGTCTGGAAACGTGGGCACAATTAGAATGTGGATAAGATCAGGACAAAGGATGCATGTTAGAACCAGGTATAAACAGGGCTCTAGAAACACCATTATAAAGACTGAGAGAACTGAGAGAACTGCCGGGGCGGCAGGTAGCTTAGTGGTTAAGAGCGTTGTGCCAGTAACCGAAAGGTTGCTGGTTCTAATCCCCGAGCCGACTAGGTGAAAAATCTGTCGATGTGCCCTTGAGCAAGGCACTTAACCCTAATTGCTCATGTAAGTCGCTCTGGATAAGAGCGTCTGCTAAAAATAAATAAATACACTGATATAGACTGATGATCCAGCTGAAACACAGATATCAATATTACTGTAGTTCTGATGATCCAGCTGAAACACAGATATCAATATTACTGTAGTTCTGATGATCCAGCTGAGACACAGATATTACTGTAGTTCTGATGATCCAGCTGAGACACAGATATCAATATTACTGTAGTTCTGATCATCCAGCTGAGACACAGATATCAATATTACTGTAGTTCTGATGATCCAGCTGAGACACAGATATCAATATTACTGTAGTTCTGATGATCCAGCTGAGACACAGATATCAATATTACTGTAGTTCTGATGATCCAGCTGAGACACAGATATCAATATTACTATACTTCTGATGATCCAGCTGAGACACAGATATCAATATTACTGTAGTTCTGATGATCCAGCTGAGACACAGATATCAATATTACTGTAGTTCTGATCATCCAGCTGAGACACAGATATCAATATTACTGTAGTTCTGATGATCCAGCTGAGACACAGATATCAATATTACTGTAGTTCTGATGATCCAGCTGAGACACATATATCAATATTACTGTAGTTCTGACGGTCAACAATGTCTGTCTGTCTGTCTGTCTGTCTGTCTGTCTGTCTGTCTGTCTGTCTGTCTGTCTGTCTGTCTAGGTGGATGGTGTGTTGTGTGTTGTGTGATGGGCCGTCCCCTGAGAACAGTGCCCCCACCATTGTCGACTGCACCAAGACAGAGAGTGGCCATATTGGATTCTTCAGAGTGGGCCTCATCCCCAAGTCTCAGGTAAACAAGGCTAGGGCTAGGGTTAGGGCTAGGGCTAGGGCTAGGGGTTAGGGTTAGGGTTAGGGCTAGGGCTAGGGCTAGGGTTAGGGTTAGGGCTAGGGGTTAGGGTTAGGGTTAGGGCTAGGGCTAGGGCTAGGGCTAGGGTTAGGGTTAGGGCTAGGGGTTAGGGTTAGGGTTAGGGCTAGGGCTAGGGCTAGGGTTAGGGTTAGGGTTAGGGCTAGGGTTAGGGGTTAGGGTTAGGGCTAGGGGTTAGGGATTCTTCAGAGTGGCCGTTAGGGCTAGGGGTTAGGGATTCTTCAGAGTGGCCTCATCCCCAAGTCTCAGGTAAACAAGGTTAGGGCTAGGGCTAGGGTTAGGGTTAGGGTTAGGGTTAGGGTTAAAGTTAGGGTTAGGGTTAGGGTTAGGGTTAGGGTTAGGGCTAGGGCTAGGGCTAGGGCTAGGGTTAGGGTTAGGGTTAGGGTTAGGGTTAGGGTTAGGGTTAGGGTTAGGGTTAGGGGTTAGGGTTAGGGCTAGGGCTAGGGTTAGAGTTAGGGTTAGGGGTTAGGGATTCTTCAGAGTGGCCTCATCCCCAAGTCTCAGGTAAACAAGGTTATCGTTAGGGTTAGGGTTAGGGTTAGGGTTAGGGTTAGGGTTAGGGCTAGGGCTAGGGTTAGGGTTAGGGTTAGGGTTAGGGTTAGAGTTAGGGTTAGAGTTAGGGTTAGGGTTAGGGTTAGGGCTAGGGGTTAGGGATTCTTCAGAGTGGCCTCATCCCCAAGTCTCAGGTAAACAAGGTTAGGGCTAGGGCTAGGGCTAGGGCTAGGGCTAGGGTTAGGGTTAGGGTTAGGGTTAGGGTTGGGGTTAGGGCTAGGGGTTAGGGATTCTTCAGAGTGGCCTCATCCCCAAGTCTCAGGTAAACAAGGTTAGGGCTAGGGCTAGGGTTAGGGTTAGGGTTAGGGTTAGGGTTAGGGCTAGGGCTAGGGTTAGGGTTAGGGGTTAGGGATTCTTCAGAGTGGCCTCATCCCCAAGTCTCAGGTAAACAAGGTTAGGGCTAGGGCTAGGGTTAGGGTTAGGGTTAGGGTTAGGGTTAGGGTTAGGGTTAGGGCTAGGGCTAGGGTTAGAGTTAGGGTTAGGGGTTAGGGCTAGGGCTAGGGTTAGGGTTAGGGCTAGGGTTAGGGTTAGGGTTAGGGTTAGGGTTAGGGTTAGGGTTAGGGTTAGGGTTAGGGCTAGGGTTAGAGTTAGGGTTAGGGTTAGGGTTAGGGTTAGGGCTAGGGTTAGGGTTAGGGTTAGGGTTAGGGTTAGGGCTAGGGCTAGGGCTAGGGCTAGGGTTAGGGTTAGGGGTTAGGGATTCTTCAGAGTGGCCTCATCCCCAAGTCTCAGGTAAACAGGACGCTAAAATGACATTAACCTTAAATCTGACACCATCTAAGCGCACCAACCATTAACATGACAAGACAGCACACACACACAGTGAGCTAATGTGCAGGACGACTGGAATCAAGGGTATGGTTATGGTAGTGTTTACTCTGTGTGTGTGTGTGTGTGTGTTTGTGTGTGTGTGTGTGCGTGTGCGTGTGTGAGTGTGTGAGTGAGAGAGAGAGAGAGATGTCTATAACCTCTGTTTTCTGCGTGTTTCTCTGCCAGGTGCTCCAGATCTTTGAGGAGGTCCAGAAGAGGAACTCCCACGGCCAGATGAACCCTGGGTTTGAAGCAGACCTCACATAGCCTGACCCTAACCTGACAGACCCTCAGAGACACACAGAACAACACAATATACAGTCCACAGAGTCCTCTCCAGTTCTACCAGCCACCCTGTCTCCTGTCTCCAGAGACACCTCTCCAGTTCTACCAGGCACCCTGTCTCCTGTCTCCAGAGACACCTCTCCAGTTCTACCAGCCACCCTGTCTCCTGTCTCCAGAGACACCTCTCCAGTTCTACCAGCCACCCTGTCTCCTGTCTCCAGAGACACCTCTCCAGTTCTACCAGCCACCCTGTCTCCTGTCTCCAGAGACACCTCTCCAGTTCTACCAGCCACCCTGTCTCCTGTCTCCAGAGACACCTCTCCAGTTCTACCAGCCATCCTGTCTCCTGTCTCCAGAGACACCTCTCCAGTTCTACCAGCCACCCTGTCTCCAGAGACACCTCTCCAGTTCTACCAGCCACCCTGTCTCCTGTCTCCAGAGACACCTCTCCACTTCCATTAGACTCCCCTAGCTACAGCCCCTGGGTTCTGACAACTACTGAAGGCTCTTAGTTACTGTCTTAGTTTAGAACATGTAGAAAGTGTAACATAAACTGTCTTATTTTAGCTTTCATGTTTTCTGGGGGGGAATAAGTTGGTGTGCCGTGAATAACCACAACACACAATGGAGATGAATATTTAAGACAAACAATATTTACATATGTTTAAATGTATATTAAAGGCAAAAGCTCTTTCTCTGTTGTTTAGTACCTACATAACTTTCTCTCATCACAGAGTGGTGTCTTTTGTAAATATTGGGTTCATCCTTAGAATGTATCATGGTTGTAACTTTACTCTATAGTTTCCATGGAGACAGATATTATTGTTGTCACACACATAATGTGTTCTCTGTACTGGATTCATATTAAACAAACCCGTGCCATCGTTTTACTAATTTCATGTAAGAAAAATCTTACCTCTAGATAGAATATGTTAACCTCAGATATGTCCACCTTTAAATAGGATATATCAACCTCAGATATATCCACCTCTAGATAGGATATATCAACCTCAGATATATCCACCTCTAGATAGGATATATCAACCTCAGATATATCCACCTCTAGATAGGATATATCAACCTCAGATATATCCACCTCTAGATAGGATATATCAACCTCAGATATATCCACCTCTAGATAGGATATATTAACCTCAGATATATCCACCTCTAGATAGGATATATTAACCTCAGATATATCCACCTCTAGATAGGATATATCAACCTCAGATATATCCACCTCTAGATAGGATATATCAACCTCAGATATATCCACCTCTAGATAGGATATATCAACCTCAGATATATCCACCTCTAGATAGGATATATCAACCTCAGATATATCCACCTCTAGATAGGATATATCAACCTCAGATATATCCACCTCTAGATAGGATATATCAACCTCAGATATATCCACCTCTAGATAGGATATATCAACCTCAGATATATCCACCTCTAGATAGGATATATCAACCTCAGATATATCCACCTCTAGATAGGATATATCAACCTCAGATATACCCACCTCTAGATAGGATATATCAACCTTAGATATATCCACCTCTAGATAGGATATATCAACCTCAGATATATCCACCTCTAGATAGGATATATCAACCTCAGATATATCCACCTCTAGATAGGATATATCAACCTCAGATATATCCACCTCTAGATAGGATATATCAACCTCAGATATATCCACCTCTAGATAGGATATATCAACCTCAGATATATCCACCTCTAGATAGGATATATCAACCTCAGATATATCCACCTCTAGATAGGATATATCAACCTCAGATATATCCACCTCTAGATAGGATATATCAACCTCAGATATATCCACCTCTAGATAGGATATATCAACCTCAGATATATCCACCTCTAGATAGGATATATCAACCTCAGATATATCCACCTCTAGATAGGATATATCAACCTCAGATATATCTACCTCTAGATAGGATATATCAACCTCAGATATACCCACCTCTAGATAGGATATATCAACCTCAGATATACCCACCTCTAGATAGGATATATCAACCTCAGATATACCCACCTCTAGATAGGATATATCAACCTCAGATATATCCACCTCTAGATAGGATATATCAACCTCAGATATATCCACCTCTAGATAGGATATATCAACCTCAGATATATCCACCTCTAGATAGGATATATCAACCTCAGATATATCCACCTCTAGATAGGATATATCAACCTCAGATATATCCACCTCTAGATAGGATATATCAACCTCAGATATATCCACCTCTAGATAGGATATACCAACCTCAGATATATCCAGCTCTAGATAGGATATATCAACCTCAGATATATCCACCTCTAGATAGGATATATCAACCTCAGATATATCCACCTCTAGATAGGATATATCAACCTCAGATATATCCACCTCTAGATAGGATATATCAACCTCAGATATATCCACCTCTAGATAGGATATATCAACCTCAGATATATCCACCTCTAGATAGGATATATCAACCTCAGATATATCCACCTCTAGATAGGATATATCAACCTCAGATATATCCACCTCTAGATAGGATATATCAACCTCAGATATATCCACCTCTAGATAGGATATATCAACCTCAGATATATCCACCGCTAGATGGGGTTTAACTCACAGTAGGCTGCTGAGGGGAGGACGGCTCATAATAATTTCTGGAATGGAGTGAATGGAATGGTAAACATGTTCTATGAGCCGTCCTCCCAGTGAACTATACCAACCTCGGATATACACTGAGTGGACAAAACATTAAGAACAGTCTCAGTTCGTCGGGGCATGGACTCTACTACGATACCCCGTTCAAAGGCACTTCAAGATTCTGTCTTGCCCATTGACTCTCGTAATGGCACAAATACACAATCCGTGTCTCAATTGTCTCGAGGCTTAAAAATCCTTCTCTAACCTGTCTCCTCCCCTTCATCCACACTGATTGAAGTGGATTGAACAAGTGACATCAATAAGGGATCATAGCTTTCACCTGGATTCACCTGGCCAAAGCCTAACATTATAACATCTCTGGTTGACCTTTTGACCCACTGTAAACACTGTTTAATGCTCCCCATACCAGCCTGAATGGTCTACAGATGTAGGATCTTAATTTGACCACTCTTTCGTTTCTGATAATGTTCCAGCAGGAAATGCTAACTTCTAGTGTATTTGTAATTTTTTTAAGTTTCTAAAGTTTGTAATTTTCACTTTGAAAATTCGGAATTGATTTGCCCTAACTAAAAATGTATCAACCCCTACAAAAATGTCCATGAATTATAATCCACATAATAATTCACATTTCATGTTGCTGCAGGGTTATTTTCCTGCTGTCGCATACTGGCTCAAATTGAGATCCTACATCTGTAGTCATGACAATGGGTTCGACCTATAGACCTCGTGTGCAGAAACGTCGTCCGGCCAATCAGAAGTCTGATAACGCTGTTACTTTTATTTGTTTCCTGTCACTTTGAAAGTATCCATGAATCAACATGGTGTTTCTATCATTTCAGACCAGCCACTGTAGCTTCCATCCTTATCACCCATCGGTGGAAGATCACCTGTTTTTACCCTTTCCCCATTTTGGAATAACAACATCACAAGCTATTGTCAGTGTGTGTAGATAATTAGCAGAAGGCATGTTATAGATGTGTATTCAGTGTAGCGATAAGTGAGCATGTTTTCAGCCAACCTCCCAGACTCCCCAGTGTCAGACAGCTCCCATCAGAACAGAATGTTCAACAAAGTTCAAGATATCATCTAAACAGAGAGTCTATTTAATCATCAGTTTTATTACATTTTATTGGCTTGGGACTGAGTCCTTTGTAGTTGATCCGTCTAAAGGAGAGCAGTGGTGTTGACCTGAGTCCCAAATGGCAGCCTTTATAACCAGACATGTTCAGTTGGCTCCTCTAGCCCCGGTCAGTTGGCTCCTCTAGCCCTGGTCAGTTGGCTCCTCTAGCCCCGGTCAGTTGGCTCCTCTAGCCCCGGTCAGTTGGCTCCTCTAGCCCTGGTCAGTTGGCTCCTCTAGCCCCGGTCAGTTGGCTCCTCTAGCCCCGGTCAGTTGGCTCCTCTAGCCCTGGTCAGTTGGCTCCTCTAGCCCCGGTCAGTTGGCTCCTCTAGCCCCGGTCAGTTGGCTCCTCTAGCCCTGGTCAGTTGGCTCCTCTAGCCCCGGTCAGTTGGCTCCTCTAGCCCCGGTCAGTTGGCTCCTCTAGCCCCGGTCAGTTGGCTCCAGTTGAACAGATATTGTCTGTCCCCTGATTGGTGCTTTAGATCTGCTTCATTGAAGTCATTTCATTTGACCCTAAATGACATCTAGAAACAGGTAGGTTACTGGTTATGACCTAACTGATTGGTCCAAAGGGCAACTGAGATGTTCCTATTACGAGCCACGACATCGCAGTTATATTTTCATGCTTCATTGCTTCTAGATTTAAAAAATATATATATATTGACATATTGGCAATGAGAGAGGCTCCTGGGGCGTAAATGTCTGGTATGGTCACATAAAACATATGTAAAACGTTTTGATAAGTAGGTCCATTGTGATGAGAGGAAGACTGGTACCTGTGACATGATGCCCAGGAAATGTGTTTAAGGAAATATGTTGAATGATTGGTTACTGTAACGGACACAAAACATTCTTGATGCTCAGGATGGAGGAAGAAGACAAATGCCTGCACGCATGACTGTAAGTCACATGACTATAAGTCACACAAATGCCTGCACGCATGACTGTAAGTCGCTTTGGATAAAAGCGTCTGCTAAATGGCATATTATTATTATTATTATTATAAATGCCAGCGAGGAGTGATGAAGTATGACATCACTCACGCTATAAGGAAGTACATCCATCGTGACACTTAAGGCTGGTCAAACAAGAGTCCTTTGTTGGCTCGACTCTACCTGTGGAAAGACTGGTCAAACAAACAACATAACTTCTTTGTTGGCCATGGCCGTGGGCTTTTCCCCCGATCAACTTGGAATTCTCTGCTAAATGTTTCCTTACTGCTCTACTTAGTGCTTACATTCCTTTACTGCCGTGGTTAACTGGGATGTGTCTCCGTCTGAGGGGTGAGACAGGGGTGAGAGAGGGGTGAGAGGCTCTTGGTTAACTGGGATGTCTCCGTCTGAGGGGTGAGACAGGGGTGAGAGAGGGGTGAGAGGCTCTTGGTTAACTGGGATATGTCTCCATCTGAGGGGTGAGAAAAGGGTGGGAGAGGGGTGAGAGAGGGGTGAGAGGCTCTTGGTTAACTGGGATGTCTCCGTCTGAGGGGTGAGAGAGGGGTGAGAGAGGGGTGAGAGGCTCTTGGTTAACTGGGATGTGTCTCCGTCTGAGGGGTGAGACAGGGGTGAGAGAGGGGTGAGAGGCTCTTGGTTAACTGGGATATGTCTCCATCTGAGGGGTGAGACAGGGGTGAGAGAGGGGTGAGAGAGGCTCTTGGTTAACTGGGATATGTCTCCATCTGAAGGGTGAGACAGGGGTGAGAGAGGGGTGAGAGAGGCTCTTGGTTAACTGGGATATGTCTCCATCTGAAGGGTGAGACAGGGGTGAGAGAAGGGTGAGAGAGGAGTGAGAGAGGGGTGAGAGAGGGGTGAGAGAGGGGTGAGAGAAGGGTGAGAGAGGCTCTTGGTTAACTGGGATGTGTCTCCATCTGAAGGGTGAGACAGGGGTAAGAGAGGGGTGAGAGAGGGGTGAGAGAGGGGTGAGAGAGGCTCTTGGTTAACTGGGATGTCTCCGTCTGAGGGGTGAGACAGGGGTGAGAGAGGGGTGAGAGGCTCTTGGTTAACTGGGATATGTCTCCATCTGAGGGGTGAGACAGGGGTGAGAGAGGGGTGAGAGAGGGGTGAGAGAGGGGTGAGAGAGGGGTGAGAGAAGGGTGAGAGAGGCTCTTGGTTAACTGGGATATGTCTCCATCTGAGGGGTGAGAGAAGGGTGAGAGAGGGGTGAGAGAGGGGTGAGAGAGGGTTGAGAGAAGGGTGAGAGAGGCTATTGGTTAACTGGGATATGTCTCCATCTGAGGGGTGAGAGAAGGGTGAGAGAGGGGTGAGAGAGGGGTGAGAGAAGGGTGAGAGAGGCTCTTGGTTAACTGGGATGTGTCTCCATCTGAAGGGTGAGACAGGGGTAAGAGAGGGGTGAGAGAGGGGTGAGAGAGGGGTGAGAGAGGCTCTTGGTTAACTGGGATATGTCTCCATCTGAGGGGTGAGAGAAGGGTGAGAGAGGGGTGAGAGAGGGGTGAGAGAGGGGTGAGAGAAGGGTGAGAGAGGGGTGAGAGAAGGGTGAGAGAGGCTCTTGGTTAACTGGGATATATCTCCATCTGAGGGGTGAGACAGGGGTGAGAGAAGGGTGAGAGAGGGGTGAGAGAAGGGTGAGAGAGGCTCTTGGTTAACTGGGATATGTCTCCATCTGAGGGGTGAGACAGGCTCGTGGGAATGGTATCATCACGTAAAACCTACATCAACAATTTTTATGCTCAGGATGGAGGAAGATGAGAGATGTCAGTAACTGTGTCAGTCATTTTACAGGAAGTACAACTTTGTTTGACAAGTCCTTTGTGTTTGCCCTGATCAACCTTCTCATCCTGTCCTGTGTACCCTCACAACACTCACCTAAAACATGTAAAAACAGGCTAATCTTGGTGGGAGGAAGACTGGAACCTGTGAAGAGTGACATCATCCAGGAAGTTTATTTAACAAGGAAAGTCATGGAGAACACATTCTTTCTTACAGTAACGACGTCATACCGTGTAAAGTCCTTTGTTGGCCTCTGATCAACTTTTCATTCTCTCCTAAATGTTTCCTGCTTTTACTTACTTACTGACTTCAAATCAAATAGATTCAAATGTTATTCGTCACAGGCTCCGAATACAACAGGTATCTTACCGTGAAATGCTTACTTATGAGCCCTTAACCAACAATGCAGATCAAGAAATAGAGTTAAGAAAATATTTACTAAATAAAATGAAGTAGAAAATGAATTAAAAAGTAACACAATAAAAATAACAATAACGAGGCTATATACAGGCTATATACAGCTATATACAGCTATATACAGGCTATATACAGGCTATATACAGACTATATACAGGCTATATACAGCTATATACAGGCTATATACAGGCTATATACAGGCTATATACAGGCTATATACAGCTATATACAGGCTATTTACAGGCTATATACAGCTATATACAGCTATATACAGGCTATATACAGCTATATACAGGCTATATACAGGCTATATACAGGCTATATACAGCTATATACAGGCCATATACAGGCTATATACAGCTATATACAGGCTATATACAGCTATATACAGGCTATATACAGCTATATACAGGCTATATACAGCTATATACAGGCTATATACAGGCTATATACAGGATATATACAGGCTATATACAGCTATATACAGGCTATATACAGGCTATATACAGCTATATACAGGCTATATACAGCTATATACAGGCTATATACAGCTATATACAGGCTATATACAGCTATATACAGCTATATACAGGCTATATACAGGCTATATACAGGCTATATACAGGCAATATACAGGCTATATACAGGCTATATACAGGCTATATACAGGCTATATACAGCTATATACAGCTATATACAGGCTATATACAGGCTATATACAGGCTATATACAGGCTATATACAGGCTATATACAGCTATATACAGGCTATATACAGGCTATATACAGCTATATACAGCTATATACAGGCTATATACAGCTATATACAGGCTATATACAGGCTATATACAGGCTATATACAGGCTATATACAGGCTATATACAGTCTATATACAGCTATATACAGGCTATATACAGGCTATATACAGGCTATATACAGGCTATATACAGACTATATACAGGCTATATACAGGCTATATACAGGCTATATACAGGCTATATACAGGTATATACAGCTATATACAGGCTATATACAGCTATATACAGCTATATACAGGCTATATACAGGCTATATACAGCTATATACAGGCTATATACAGGCTATATACAGGCTATATACAGGCTATATACAGCTATATACAGGCTATATACAGCTATATACAGCTATATACAGCTATATACAGGCTATATACAGGCTATATACAGCTATATACAGCTATATACAGCTATATACAGGCTATATACAGGCTATATACAGCTATATACAGCTATATACAGGCTATATACAGGCTATATAGAGCTATATACAGTTATATACAGCTATATAAAGGCTATATACAGGCTATATACAGGCTATATACAGGCAATATACAGGCTATATACAGGCTATATACAGGTTATATACAGGCTATATACAGCTATATACAGCTATATACAGCTATATACAGGCTATATACAGGCTATATACAGGCTATGTACAGGCTATGTACAGCTATATACAGGCTATATACAGGCTATATACAGCTATATACAGCTATATACAGGCTATATACAGGCTATATACAGGCTATATACAGGCTATATACAGGCTATATACAGGCTATATACAGACTATATACAGGCTATATACAGGCTATATACAGGCTATATACAGGCTATATACAGGTATATACAGCTATATACAGGCTATATACAGCTATATACAGCTATATACAGGCTATATACAGGCTATATACAGCTATATACAGGCTATATACAGGCTATATACAGGCTATATACAGGCTATATACAGCTATATACAGCTATATACAGGCTATATACAGGCTATATACAGGCTATATACAGGCTATATACAGCTATATACAGGCTATATACAGCTATATACAGCTATATACAGGCTATATACAGCTATATACAGCTATATACAGGCTATATACAGCTATATACAGCTATATACAGGCTATATACAGGCTATATACAGCTATATACAGCTATATACAGCTATATACAGGCTATATACAGGCTATATACAGCTATATACAGCTATATACAGGCTATATACAGGCTATATACAGCTATATACAGCTATATACAGCTATATACAGGCTATATACAGGCTATATACAGCTATATACAGCTATATACAGGCTATATACAGCTATATACAG
This sequence comes from Coregonus lavaretus, assembly GCF_964263955.1. Lineage (NCBI taxonomy): Eukaryota > Metazoa > Chordata > Actinopteri > Salmoniformes > Salmonidae > Coregonus > Coregonus lavaretus. Next base: position 36,484 of record NW_028158120.1, read on the forward strand.
CTATATACAGCTATATACAGGCTATATACAGGCTATATACAGGCTATATACAGCTATATACAGCTATATACAGGCTATATACAGGCTATATACAGGCTATATACAGGCTATATACAGGCTATATACAGGCTATATACAGGCTATATACAGCTATATACAGGCTATATACAGCTATATACAGGCTATATACAGTCTATATACAGCTATATACAGCTATATACAGGCTATATACAGCTATATACAGCTATATACAGGCTATATACAGGCTATATACAGGCTATATACAGGCTATATACAGGCTATATACAGGCTATATACAGCTATATACAGGCTATATACAGCTATATACAGGCTATATACAGTCTATATACAGCTATATACAGCTATATACAGGCTATATACAGCTATATACAGGCTATATACAGGCTATATACAGGCTATATACAGGCTATATACAGGCTATATACAGGCTATATACAGGCTATATACAGCTATATACAGGCTATGTACAGGCTATGTACAGGCTATATACAGGCTATATACAGGCTATATACAGGTTATATACAGGCTATATACAGGCTATATACAGGCTATATACAGGCTATATACAGGCTATATACAGGTTATATACAGGTTATATACAGGCTATATACAGGCTATATACAGCTATATACAGCTATATACAGGCTATATACAGGCTATATACAGGCTATATACAGGCTATATACAGCTATATACAGGCTATATACAGGCTATATACAGGCTATATACAGCTATATACAGGCTATATACAGGCTATATACAGGCTATATACAGGCTATATACAGGCTATATACAGCTATATACAGGCTATATACAGCTATATACAGCTATATACAGGCTATATACAGGCTATATACAGGCTATATACAGGCTATATACAGGCTATATACAGGCTATATACAGCTATATACAGGCTATATACAGCTATATACAGGCTATATACAGTCTATATACAGCTATATACAGCTATATACAGGCTATATACAGCTATATACAGGCTATATACAGGCTATATACAGGCTATATACAGGCTATATACAGGCTATATACAGGCTATATACAGCTATATACAGGCTATGTACAGGCTATGTACAGGCTATATACAGGCTATATACAGGCTATATACAGGTTATATACAGGCTATATACAGGCTATATACAGGCTATATACAGGCTATATACAGGCTATATACAGGCTATATACAGGTTATATACAGGTTATATACAGGCTATATACAGGCTATATACAGCTATATACAGCTATATACAGGCTATATACAGGCTATATACAGGCTATATACAGCTATATACAGCTATATACAGGCTATATACAGGCTATATACAGCTATATACAGGCTATATACAGGCTATATACAGGCTATATACAGGCTATATACAGGCTATATACAGGCTATATACAGCTATATACAGGCTATATACAGGCTATATACAGCTATATACAGGCTATATACAGGCTATATACAGGCTATATACAGGCTATATACAGGCTATATACAGGTTATATACAGGCTATATACAGGCTATTTACAGGCTATATACAGGCTATATACAGGCTATATACAGGCTATATACAGGCTATATACAGCTATATACAGGCTATATACAGCTATATACAGGCTATATACAGGCTATATACAGGCTATATACAGGTTATATACAGGCTATATACAGGCTATATACAGGCTATATACAGGCTATATACAGGCTATATACAGGCTATATATACAGGCTATGCACACATGACTGTAAGTCGCTTTGGATAAAAGTGTCTGCTAAATGGCATATTATTATTATTATTATTATTATTATTATTATTATTATTATTATTATTATTATTATTATTATTATATACAGGCTATATACAGGCTATATACAGGCTATATACAGGTATATACAGCTATATACAGGCTATATACAGCTATATACAGCTATATACAGGCTATATACAGGCTATATACAGCTATATACAGGCTATATACAGGCTATATACAGGCTATATACAGGCTATATACAGCTATATACAGGCTATATACAGCTATATACAGCTATATACAGCTATATACAGGCTATATACAGGCTATATACAGCTATATACAGCTATATACAGCTATATACAGGCTATATACAGGCTATATACAGCTATATACAGCTATATACAGGCTATATACAGGCTATATAGAGCTATATACAGTTATATACAGCTATATAAAGGCTATATACAGGCTATATACAGGCTATATACAGGCAATATACAGGCTATATACAGGCTATATACAGGTTATATACAGGCTATATACAGCTATATACAGCTATATACAGCTATATACAGGCTATATACAGGCTATATACAGGCTATGTACAGGCTATGTACAGCTATATACAGGCTATATACAGGCTATATACAGCTATATACAGCTATATACAGGCTATATACAGGCTATATACAGGCTATATACAGGCTATATACAGGCTATATACAGGCTATATACAGACTATATACAGGCTATATACAGGCTATATACAGGCTATATACAGGCTATATACAGGTATATACAGCTATATACAGGCTATATACAGCTATATACAGCTATATACAGGCTATATACAGGCTATATACAGCTATATACAGGCTATATACAGGCTATATACAGGCTATATACAGGCTATATACAGCTATATACAGCTATATACAGGCTATATACAGGCTATATACAGGCTATATACAGGCTATATACAGCTATATACAGGCTATATACAGCTATATACAGCTATATACAGGCTATATACAGCTATATACAGCTATATACAGGCTATATAAAGGCTATATACAGGCTATATACAGGCTATATACAGGCAATATACAGGCTATATACAGGCTATATACAGGTTATATACAGGCTATATACAGCTATATACAGCTATATACAGCTATATACAGCTATATACAGGCTATATACAGGCTATATACAGGCTATATACAGGCTATATACAGCTATATACAGGCTATATACAGCTATATACAGGCTATATACAGGCTATATAGAGCTATATACAGTTATATACAGCTATATAAAGGCTATATACAGGCTATATACAGGCTATATACAGGCAATATACAGGCTATATACAGGCTATATACAGGTTATATACAGGCTATATACAGCTATATACAGCTATATACAGCTATATACAGGCTATATACAGGCTATATACAGGCTATGTACAGGCTATGTACAGCTATATACAGGCTATATACAGGCTATATACAGCTATATACAGCTATATACAGGCTATATACAGGCTATATACAGGCTATATACAGGCTATATACAGGCTATATACAGGCTATATACAGACTATATACAGGCTATATACAGGCTATATACAGGCTATATACAGGCTATATACAGGTATATACAGCTATATACAGGCTATATACAGCTATATACAGCTATATACAGGCTATATACAGGCTATATACAGCTATATACAGGCTATATACAGGCTATATACAGGCTATATACAGGCTATATACAGCTATATACAGCTATATACAGGCTATATACAGGCTATATACAGGCTATATACAGGCTATATACAGCTATATACAGGCTATATACAGCTATATACAGCTATATACAGGCTATATACAGCTATATACAGCTATATACAGGCTATATACAGCTATATACAGCTATATACAGGCTATATACAGGCTATATACAGCTATATACAGCTATATACAGCTATATACAGGCTATATACAGGCTATATACAGCTATATACAGCTATATACAGGCTATATACAGGCTATATACAGCTATATACAGCTATATACAGCTATATACAGGCTATATACAGGCTATATACAGCTATATACAGCTATATACAGGCTATATACAGCTATATACAGCTATATACAGCTATATACAGGCTATATACAGGCTATATACAGGCTATATACAGCTATATACAGCTATATACAGGCTATATACAGGCTATATACAGGCTATATACAGGCTATATACAGGCTATATACAGGCTATATACAGGCTATATACAGCTATATACAGGCTATATACAGCTATATACAGGCTATATACAGTCTATATACAGCTATATACAGCTATATACAGGCTATATACAGCTATATACAGCTATATACAGGCTATATACAGGCTATATACAGGCTATATACAGGCTATATACAGGCTATATACAGGCTATATACAGCTATATACAGGCTATATACAGCTATATACAGGCTATATACAGTCTATATACAGCTATATACAGCTATATACAGGCTATATACAGCTATATACAGGCTATATACAGGCTATATACAGGCTATATACAGGCTATATACAGGCTATATACAGGCTATATACAGGCTATATACAGGCTATATACAGCTATATACAGGCTATGTACAGGCTATGTACAGGCTATATACAGGCTATATACAGGCTATATACAGGCTATATACAGGTTATATACAGGTTATATACAGGCTATATACAGGCTATATACAGCTATATACAGCTATATACAGGCTATATACAGGCTATATACAGGCTATATACAGCTATATACAGCTATATACAGGCTATATACAGGCTATATACAGCTATATACAGGCTATATACAGGCTATATACAGGCTATATACAGGCTATATACAGGCTATATACAGCTATATACAGGCTATATACAGCTATATACAGCTATATACAGGCTATATACAGGCTATATACAGGCTATATACAGGCTATATACAGGCTATATACAGGCTATATACAGCTATATACAGGCTATATACAGCTATATACAGGCTATATACAGTCTATATACAGCTATATACAGCTATATACAGGCTATATACAGCTATATACAGGCTATATACAGGCTATATACAGGCTATATACAGGCTATATACAGGCTATATACAGGCTATATACAGGCTATATACAGCTATATACAGGCTATGTACAGGCTATGTACAGGCTATATACAGGCTATATACAGGCTATATACAGGTTATATACAGGCTATATACAGGCTATATACAGGCTATATACAGGCTATATACAGGCTATATACAGGCTATATACAGGTTATATACAGGTTATATACAGGCTATATACAGGCTATATACAGCTATATACAGCTATATACAGGCTATATACAGGCTATATACAGGCTATATACAGCTATATACAGCTATATACAGGCTATATACAGGCTATATACAGCTATATACAGGCTATATACAGGCTATATACAGGCTATATACAGGCTATATACAGGCTATATACAGGCTATATACAGCTATATACAGGCTATATACAGGCTATATACAGCTATATACAGGCTATATACAGGCTATATACAGGCTATATACAGGCTATATACAGGCTATATACAGGTTATATACAGGCTATATACAGGCTATTTAAAGGCTATATACAGGCTATATACAGGCTATATACAGGCTATATACAGGCTATATACAGCTATATACAGGCTATATACAGCTATATACAGGCTATATACAGGCTATATACAGGCTATATACAGGTTATATACAGGCTATATACAGGCTATATACAGGCTATATACAGGCTATATACAGGCTATATACAGGCTATATATACAGGCTATGCACACATGACTGTAAGTCGCTTTGGATAAAAGTGTCTGCTAAATGGCATATTATTATTATTATTATTATTATTATTATTATTATTATATACAGGCTATATACAGGCTTATACAGGCTATATACAGGCTATATACAGCTATATACAGGCTATATACAGGTTATATACAGCTATATACAGCTATATACAGGCTATATACAGGCTATATACAGCTATATACAGGCTATATACAGGCTATATACAGGCTATATACAGGCTATATACAGGCTATATACAGCTATATACAGCTATATACAGCTATATACAGGCTATATACAGCTATATACATCTATATACAGGCTATATACAGGCTATATACAGCTATATACAGCTATATACAGGCTATATACAGGCTATATACAGCTATATACAGCTATATACAGCTATATACAGGCTATATACAGGCTATATACAGCTATATACAGCTATATACAGGCTATATACAGCTATATACAGCTATATACAGCTATATACAGGCTATATACAGGCTATATACAGGCTATATACAGCTATATACAGTTATATACAGGCTATATACAGGCTATATACAGGCTATATACAGGCTATATACAGCTATATACAGCTATATACAGGCTATATACAGCTATATACAGCTATATACAGGCTATATACAGGCTATATACAGGCTATATACAGGCTATATACAGGCTATATACAGGCTATATACAGCTATATACAGGCTATATACAGCTATATACAGGCTATATACAGTCTATATACAGCTATATACAGCTATATACAGGCTATATACAGCTATATACAGGCTATATACAGGCTATATACAGGCTATATACAGGCTATATACAGGCTATACAGGCTATATACAGCTATATACAGGCTATGTACAGGCTATGTACAGGCTATATACAGGCTATATACAGGCTATATACAGGTTATATACAGGCTATATACAGGCTATATACAGGCTATATACAGGCTATATACAGGCTATATACAGGCTATATACAGGCTATATACAGGTTATATACAGGCTATATACAGGCTATATACAGCTATATACAGCTATATACAGGCTATATACAGGCTATATACAGGCTATATACAGCTATATACAGCTATATACAGGCTATATACAGGCTATATACAGGCTATATACAGGCTATATACAGCTATATACAGGCTATATACAGCTATATACAGCTATATACAGGCTATATACAGGCTATATACAGCTATATACAGCTATATACAGGCTATATACAGGCTATATACAGCTATATACAGCTATATACAGCTATATACAGGCTATATACAGGCTATATACAGCTATATACAGCTATATACAGGCTATATACAGGCTATATACAGCTATATACAGCTATATACAGCTATATACAGGCTATATACAGGCTATATACAGCTATATACAGCTATATACAGGCTATATACAGCTATATACAGCTATATACAGCTATATACAGGCTATATACAGGCTATATACAGGCTATATACAGGCTATATACAGGCTATATACAGGCTATATACAGGCTATATACAGCTATATACAGGCTATATACAGCTATATACAGGCTATATACAGCTATATACAGCTATATACAGGCTATATACAGCTATATACAGCTATATACAGGCTATATACAGGCTATATACAGGCTATATACAGGCTATATACAGGCTATATACAGGCTATATACAGCTATATACAGGCTATATACAGCTATATACAGGCTATATACAGTCTATATACAGCTATATACAGCTATATACAGGCTATATACAGCTATATACAGGCTATATACAGGCTATATACAGGCTATATACAGGCTATATACAGGCTATATACAGGCTATATACAGGCTATATACAGCTATATACAGGCTATGTACAGGCTATGTACAGGCTATATACAGGCTATATACAGGCTATATACAGGTTATATACAGGCTATATACAGGCTATATACAGGCTATATACAGGCTATATACAGGCTATATACAGGTTATATACAGGTTATATACAGGCTATATACAGGCTATATACAGCTATATACAGCTATATACAGGCTATATACAGGCTATATACAGGCTATATACAGCTATATACAGCTATATACAGGCTATATACAGGCTATATACAGCTATATACAGGCTATATACAGGCTATATACAGGCTATATACAGGCTATATACAGGCTATATACAGCTATATACAGGCTATATACAGCTATATACAGCTATATACAGGCTATATACAGGCTATATACAGGCTATATACAGGCTATATACAGGCTATATACAGGCTATATACAGCTATATACAGGCTATATACAGCTATATACAGGCTATATACAGTCTATATACAGCTATATACAGCTATATACAGGCTATATACAGCTATATACAGGCTATATACAGGCTATATACAGGCTATATACAGGCTATATACAGGCTATATACAGGCTATATACAGCTATATACAGGCTATGTACAGGCTATGTACAGGCTATATACAGGCTATATACAGGCTATATACAGGTTATGTACAGGCTATATACAGGCTATATACAGGCTATATACAGGTTATATACAGGCTATATACAGGCTATATACAGGCTATATACAGGCTATATACAGGCTATATACAGGCTATATACAGGTTATATACAGGTTATATACAGGCTATATACAGGCTATATACAGCTATATACAGCTATATACAGGCTATATACAGGCTATATACAGGCTATATACAGCTATATACAGCTATATACAGGCTATATACAGGCTATATACAGCTATATACAGGCTATATACAGGCTATATACAGGCTATATACAGGCTATATACAGGCTATATACAGCTATATACAGGCTATATACAGGCTATATACAGCTATATACAGGCTATATACAGGCTATATACAGGCTATATACAGGCTATATACAGGCTATATACAGGTTATATACAGGCTATATACAGGCTATTTACAGGCTATATACAGGCTATATACAGGCTATATACAGGCTATATACAGGCTATATACAGCTATATACAGGCTATATACAGCTATATACAGGCTATATACAGGCTATATACAGGCTATATACAGGTTATATACAGGCTATATACAGGCTATATACAGGCTATATACAGGCTATATACAGGCTATATACAGGCTATATATACAGGCTATGCACACATGACTGTAAGTCGCTTTGGATAAAAGTGTCTGCTAAATGGCATATTATTATTATTATTATTATTATTATTATTATTATTATTATTATTATTATTATTATATACAGGCTATATACAGGCTTATACAGGCTATATACAGGCTATATACAGCTATATACAGGCTATATACAGGTTATATACAGCTATATACAGCTATATACAGGCTATATACAGGCTATATACAGCTATATACAGGCTATATACAGGCTATACACAGGCTATATACAGGCTATATACAGGCTATATACAGCTATATACAGCTATATACAGCTATATACAGGCTATATACAGCTATATACATCTATATACAGGCTATATACAGGCTATATACAGCTATATACAGCTATATACAGGCTATATACAGCTATATACAGCTATATACAGGCTATATACAGCTATATACAGCTATATACAGGCTATATAAAGGCTATATACAGCTATATACAGCTATATACAGCTATATACAGGCTATATACAGGCTATAAACAGCTATATACAGCTATATACAGGCTATATACAGGCTATATACAGCTATATACAGCTATATACAGCTATATACAGGCTATATACAGGCTATATACAGCTATATACAGCTATATACAGGCTATATACAGCTATATACAGCTATATACATCTATATACAGGCTATATACAGGCTATATACAGGCTATATACAGCTATATACAGTTATATACAGGCTATATACAGGCTATATACAGGCTATATACAGGCTATATACAGGCTATATACAGGCTATATACAGGCTAAATACAGCTATATACAGGCTATATACAGCTATATACAGGCTATATACAGTCTATATACAGCTATATACAGCTATATACAGGCTATATACAGCTATATACAGCTATATACAGGCTATATACAGGCTATATACAGGCTATATACAGGCTATATACAGGCTATATACAGGCTATATACAGCTATATACAGGCTATATACAGCTATATACAGGCTATATACAGTCTATATACAGCTATATACAGCTATATACAGGCTATATACAGCTATATACAGGCTATATACAGGCTATATACAGGCTATATACAGGCTATATACAGGCTATATACAGGCTATATACAGGCTATATACAGCTATATACAGGCTATGTACAGGCTATGTACAGGCTATATACAGGCTATATACAGGCTATATACAGGTTACATACAGGCTATATACAGGCTATATACAGGCTATATACAGGCTATATACAGGCTATATACAGGCTATATACAGGCTATATACAGGTTATATACAGGCTATATACAGGCTATATACAGCTATATACAGCTATATACAGGCTATATACAGGCTATATACAGGCTATATACAGCTATATACAGCTATATACAGGCTATATACAGGCTATATACAGCTATGTACAGGCTATATACAGGCTATATACAGGCTATATACAGGCTATATACAGGCTATATACAGCTATATACAGGCTATATACAGGCTATATACAGCTATATACAGGCTATATACAGGCTATATACAGGCTATATACAGGCTATATACAGGCTATATACAGGTTATATACAGGCTATATACAGGCTATTTACAGGCTATATACAGGCTATATACAGGCTATATACAGGCTATATACAGGCTATATACAGCTATATACAGGCTATATACAGCTATATACAGGCTATATACAGCTATATACAGGCTATATACAGGCTATATACAGGCTATATACAGGTTATATACAGGCTATATACAGGCTATATACAGGCTATATACAGGCTATATACAGGCTATATACAGGCTATATATACAGGCTATGCACACATGACTGTAAGTCGCTTTGGATAAAAGTGTCTGCTAAATGGCATATTATTATTATTATTATTATTATTATTATTATTATTATTATTATATACAGGCTATATACAGGCTATATACAGGCTATATACAGGAGATACCGGTATTGAGTCAATATACAGGCTATATACAGGGGGTACCGGTACCGAGTCAATATACAGGTTATATACAGGGTGTACCGGTACCGAATCAATATACAGGCTATATACAGGGGGTACCGGTACTGAGTCAATATACAGGCTATATACAGGGGGTACCGGTACCGAGTCAATATACAGGCTATATACAGGGGGTACCGGTACCGAGTCAATATACAGGCTATATACAGGGGGTACCGGTACCGAGTCAATGTGTGTGGGTACAGGTTAGTGGAGATAATTTGTACATGTAGGTAGGGGTAAAGTGACTATGCATAGATAATAAACAGCGAGTAGCAGCAGTGTAAAAACTAAGGGGGGGAGGGGGGGTCAATGTAAATAGTCCGGGTGGCCATTTGATGAATTGTTCAGCAGTCTTATGGCCTGGGGGTAGAAGCTGTTAACCTCTTAAGGATCGGACCCTTTTTTTCAATTTTCGCCTAAAATGACATACCCAAATCTAACTGCCTGTAGCTCAGGACCTGAATCAAGGATATGCATATTCTTGATACCATTTGAAAGGAAATACTGAAGTTTGTAGAAATGTGAAATTAGATCAGGTAAAAGATAATACAAACAAAAAAAATGGTTATTTTTTAAAATCTTTTTGTTCCATCATCTTTGAAATGCAAGAGAAAGGCCACAATATAATATTGCAGTTTAGGCGCAATTTAGATTTTGGCCACTAGATGGCAGCAGTGTGTGTGCTAAGTTTCAGATTGATCCAGTGAAGCGTTGCAATACTGGACTATTTTGTATCAAGTCTGCCAAAATGTGCCGAATTGGTCAATTAACACATTTTCTAGTACATAACTATAGAGAACATACAAAAGTGATATGGTTTACCTGCATTAAAGTCCCCTGCCACTAGGAGTGCCGCTTCTGGATGAGCATTTTCTTGTTTGCTTATGGCCTTATACAGCTCGTTGAGTGCGGTCTTAGTGCCAGCGTCGGTTTGTGGTGGTAAATAGACGGCTATGAGAAATATAAATGAGAACTCTCTTGGTAGATAGTGTGGTCTACAGTTTATCATGAGGTACTCTACCTCAGGCGAGCAATACCTCGAGACGTCCTCAATATTAGACATCGCGCACCAGCTGTTATTGACAAATAGACACACACCCCCACCACTCGTTTTAGCAGACATAGCTGTTCTGTCCTGCCGATGCACGGAAAACACAGCCAAATGAATATTATCAGTGTCGTCGTTCAGCCACGACTCAGTGAAACAAACGATATTACAGTTCTTAATGTCCCGTTGGTGGGATAGTCTCGAATGGAGATCATCCAGTTTATTTTCCAGTGATTGCGTGTTGGCCAATAGAATGGATGGTAGAGGCGGATTACCCACTCGCCGACGATTTCTAACAAGGCAACCCGATCTCCGCCCTAAAAACTGTCAAAGACTCCAGCCACCCTAGTCATAGACTGTTCTCTATGCTACCGCACGGCAAACGGTACCGGAGCGCCAAGTCTCGGTCCAAAAGACTTCTCAACAGCTTCTACCCACAATCCATAAGACTCCTGAACAGCTAAACATGGCTACCCGGACTATTTGCATTGTCTTGCCAACCCCACCCCACCCTACCCACTCTTTTACACTGCTGCTGCTCTGTTTATTATCTATGCATAGTCACTTTAACCCACATGTACATATTACCTCAATTACCTCATCATACCTCTTAATCCCTTTTCACTCCTCTTCATCACTCTTCACCCCTCTTCACCCCTCTTCACCCCTCTTCACCCCTCTTCACCCCACTTCACTCCTCTTCACCCCTCTTCACCCCTCTTCACCCCTCTTCATCCCTCTTCACCCCTCTTCACCCCTCTTCACTCCTCTTCACCCCTCTTCACCCCTCTTCACCCCTCTTCACCCCTCTTCACCCCTCTTCATCACTCTTCACCCCTCTTCACCCCTCTTCATCCCTTTTCACTCCTCTTCATCACTCTTCACCCCTCTTCACCCCTCTTCACCCCTCTTCACCCCTCTTCACCCCACTTCACTCCTCTTCACCCCTCTTCACCCCTCTTCACCCCTCTTCATCCCTCTTCACCCCTCTTCACCCCTCTTCACTCCTCTTCACCCCTCTTCACCCCTCTTCACCCCTCTTCACCCCTCTTCATCACTCTTCACCCCTCTTCACCCCTCTTCATCCCTCTTCATCCCTCTTCACCCCTCTTCACCCCTCTTCATCACTCTTCACCCCTCTTCACCCCTCTTCATCACTCTTCACCCCTCTTCACCCCTCTTCATCACTCTTCACTCCTCTTCACCCCTCTTCATCAAGCTTCACTCCTCTTCATCACTCTTCACCCCTCTTCATCACTCTTCACCCCTCTTCACCCCTCTTCACCCCTCTTCACCCCTCTTCACCCCTCTTCACCCCTCTTCACTCCTCTTCACCCCTCTTCACCCCTCTTCATCACTCTTCATTCCTCTTCACCCCTCTTCATCAAGCTTCACTCCTCTTCATCACTCTTCACCCCTCTTCATCACTCTTCATCACTCTTCACTCCTCTTCATCACTCTTCACCCCTCTTCATCACTCTTCATCACTCTTCACTCCTCTTCATCACTCTTCACCCCTCTTCATCAAGCTTCACTCCTCTTCATCACTCTTCATCACTCTTCACCCCTCTTCATCACTCTTCATCACTCTTCACTCCTCTTCATCACTCTTCACCCCTCTTCATCAAGCTTCACTCCTCTTCATCACTCTTCATCATTCTTCACCCCTCTTCATCCCTCTTCACCCCTCTTCATCCCTCTTCACCCCTCTTCATCCCTCTTCACCTCTCTTCATCACACTTCACCCCTCTTCACCCCTCTTCACTCCTCTTCATCACACTTCACTCCTCTTCATCACTCTTCACCCCTCTTCACCCCTCTTCACCCCTCTTCATCCCTCTTCATCCCTCTTCACCCCTCTTCACCCCTCTTCACCCCTCTTCACTCCTCTTCACCCCTCTTCACCCCTCTTCACCCCTCTTCATCCCTCTTCATCCCTCTTCACCCCTCTTCACCCCTCTTCATCCCTCTTCACTCCTCTTCACCCCTCTTCACTCCTCTTCATCACTCTTCACCCCTCTTCACTCCTCTTCATCACACTTCACCCCTCTTCACTCCTCTTCACTCCTCTTCACCCCTCTTCACCCCTCTTCACCCCTCTTCACCCCTCTTCCCCCCCTCTTCACCCCTCTTCACTCCTCTTCATCACTCTTTACCCCTCTTCACCCCTCTTCACTCCTCTTCATCCCTCTTCACTCCTCTTCACCCCTCTTCACCCCTCTTCATCACACTTCACCCCTCTTCACCCCTCTTCACTCCTCTTCATCACTCTTCACCCCTCTTCACTCCTCTTCATCACACTTCACCCCTCTTCACTCCTCTTCACCCCTCTTCACCCCTCTTCACCCCTCTTCATCACACTTCACCCCTTCTCACCCCACTTCAATCCTCTTCATCACTCTTCACCCCTCTTAACTCCTCTTCATCACACTTCACCCCTCTTCACTCCTCTTCACTCCTCTTCACCCCTCTTCTATGGTCACAGTCTAGTATTTGTATTTCTCTGTTGGCCAGAGTGGTTCCCAATCAGAGGCAACGAGTGTCAGCTGTTGCTGGTTGTCTCTGATTGGGAGCCATATTTAGACAGGCTGTGTTCCCACAGGTGTTGTGGTATCTTTGTTCCTTTTGGTTTGTTTCCGTGTTGTTTGTTTAACCTAGGACGTCACGTAATTCGTTTGTTTTGTTCGTGTTATCACTTTGGTAAATAAAGTATGTTTGCCTTCAACGCTGCGCCTTGGTCTACTCCGTTCAACGATCGTGACAGAAGATCCCACCAGAACTGGACCAAGCAGCGGGTCCAGGAGCCATCGCCAGGGAAATCCCTAGCGGATATCCAGCGCCTCCTCGACTGGGTCAAGCCGGGTGAGGAAGAGAGGGGCTTGACGTGGAAGCAGAAGGGCGAAAGGCTGGCGAGAAGTATGGAGACCTGGTCCACGGGTAGGAGTGAAGCCCATACATTTTTTAGGGGGGGGCTAACGCCGTGGACGACGGGGCAGCAGGAGACCGCGACAGAGTGGCCCAGCGGGTTGGCAGAGGAGGCCGCCAGGTTACGAGGGGCCACTGGTCGAAGAGGGGAGGGAAGGTGTAGAGGCACGGCGAGAGGTACTGGGGTGTGTTACCAGTCCGGTCCGGCCCGTTCCAGATCCCTGCATAGGGCCAGTGGTGTGTGTCCCCAGTACGGGCCGGCCTGTTCCTGCTCCCCGCACCAGGCCAATGGTGCGCGTCTCCAGCCCGGTCCAGCCCGCTCCTGCTCCCCGCACCAAGCCTATGGTGCGCGTCGCCAGGCAGGCCCGTCCTGTTCCTGCTCCCCGCACCAGGCCAATGGTGCGCGTCGCCAGCCCGGCCCGGCCTGTTCCTGCTCCCCGCACCAGGCCAATGGTGCACGTCGCCAGCCCGGTCCGGCCCGTTCCTGCTCCCCGCACCAAGCCAATGGTGCGCGTCACCAGCCCGGTCCGGCCCGCTCCTGCTCCCCACACCAAGCCAGTGGTGTGCGTCGTCAGTCCGGCACGGCCCGTGCCTGTTCCCCACACCAAGCCAGTGGTGTGCGTCGTCAGTCCGGCACGTCCCGTGTCTGTTCCACCGGTGCCTGGTCCGGCACCTGTCAGATGCTTCACGCCGGAGCTAGAGCAATCCGCTCCACCAGTGTGCAGTCCAGCTCCGGCCAGCGGGGCCAGACCGGACCAGGGGTACTTTGGGGGGTTGGAGAGGGAGCGGGGATCAGGCCCGGAGCCGGATCCGCCGCCTAGGCGGAGTGCCCACCCGGTCCCTCCCCTGTGGTATTTGGTTGACGCGGTCGGAGTCCGCACCTTTAGGGGGGGGGGTACTGTCACACCCTGGCTCTGGGGACTCTATATGTTGAGCCAGGGTGTGTAGATTCTATGTGTTTTTGTTCTATTGTCACAGTCTAGTATTTGTATTTTTCTATGTTGGCCAGAGTGGTTCCCAATCAGAGGCAACGAGTGTCAGCTGTTGCTGGTTGTCTCTGATTGGGAGCCATATTTAGACAGGCTGTGTTCCCACAGGTGTTGTGGTATCTTTGTTCCTTTTGGTTTGTTTTCGTGTTGGTTGTTTAACCTAGGACGTCACGTAATTCGTTTGTTTTGTTCGTGTTATCACTTTGGTAAATAAAGTATGTTTGCCTTCAACGCTGCGCCTTGGTCTACTCCGTTCAACGATCGTGACAGAGCTGCTCTGGTATCCCCCAGTCACACATTTGTAATGTGACTTCTGGTTCTGGGAAGGGTCATAGAGTAATTGTGTAATGGTTGAGAATATCACCAGAGACTCATTGTGTACATGAGTGAGATGTGTGCATTAGATAAACCTCTGAGTCAAACAATCACATGATGAAGTCAAAATGAGAAGAGATAACACTAAGGTGATGATTCAGACAACACAACAATGTCCTGATGACGTTCACCTGAAGGAAGCAAAAAGAAAGAAAATGTCAGCTGTTCAATATTAGATGCCTCAGTCTTGTCTCACACCACGTAGCTTCACACCAGAATGTCCTGAATCACGTTGAGTTCTGTAATGGGGTTATGAGATGTAGGCTAACTTCCTTGACCCCTCTCCAAGAGAAACACACAGCATTACATCAGAATGCATTACATATTGATGTCACCTCAAGCTGAACCTTGGCAAGACGGATGCTCTGGCACCCCAATGGTGGAACAAGCTCCCTCACGACGCCAGGACAGCGGAATCACTCACCACCTTCCGGAGACATTTGAAACCCCACCTCTTTAAGGAATACCTGGGATAGGATAAAGTAATCATTCTACCCCCCCCCCCCCCCCCCCACCCCTCTTAAATTTTGCTGAATGACGTAAATGTAAAATGTAAATGTCAAAGAACATTGTGCAATGCATAGCTGCCCTCACAGAATGACATGTAGGCCAACTTGTTTAAGTTAAGAGTGTTTTTACTGTAAAGGGAGTGCAAACGATACCTGATAATCTATTGACCGTAGGGGGCATGAATGTTGACATAATTGTAATCCAAACCCAAGCCTCATGTAAGCTGTGATGAGCTCAGGGTGGCAAATAGCCTAGTGATTAAGAGTGTTGGGACAGTCACCGGAAAGTTGCTGGTTCGAATCCCCGAGCCGACTTGGTGAAAAACCTGTCGATAAGTCTTTGAGCAAGATACTTAACCCTAATTGCTCCTGTAAGTCATACTGGATAGGAGCTTCTGGTAAATGTCAAACTGTGTTTTGTAAGATACTGACTTCATGACCATTGTTACCACTTACACTTTGTAGTCCATTTTAAAATTAGCACAACTGTTTACGACTAATTTCGATGCCACAGAGGCCGTTTTCAACCAGAGAAGCTGTTTATTTGGTTCAGTTGCTCTTTCATGTTTTAAAGACCCATATAAAGTCTTGTTGGCGGTTATCTTCCTTAACGAGTTACTATATAGAGTGGATTTATTTATAGCTCCAGTCCAGAGGAGTGTATTTACAGTAAAAGGAGTGTAAACAGTTTCTGAGAAACTATTTATTGCCAGTGTTTCCTCATTCTTTGGTCAATGCGGTTTACTGTACAGTATACCGTCAATACTATATTTCCTTGCTTTACCTGGCATCTAGGTACCTTTGTTTCCTGACTCTGGAGGGATCAGAATGAGAGAAAGATGGATTAAACAGAGATTGTGTCATAACGACACCTAACAACCGTTTCCATTCTCTTGGAGTTCCATTCTCTTGGAGTTCCATTCTCTTGGAGTTCCATTCTCTTGGATTCCATTCTCTTGGAGTTCCATTCTCTTGGAGTTCCATTTGTCTTGGAGTTCCATTCTCTTGGATTCCATTTGTCTTGGAGTTCCATTCTCTTGGATTCCATTTGTCTTGGAGTTCCATTCTCTTGGAGTTCCATTCTCTTGGATTCCATTCTCTTGGAGTTCCATTCTCTTGGAGTTCCATTCTCTTGGAGTTCCATCATGTTTCTTCGAGGGGGGAAAAAAGTTGGTTGAACTTAATGACTTGATGACTTGACTGTAATAATACTTGTGTTACCCAGAACCAAATTAGCTATTCATTAATGGCATGAGAGAGTAGAATAACTTCCTTGTCCCCTCTCCAAGAGAAACACACAGCATTACACCAGAATGTTCCTGAATCACCATCTTGATGTTAAAGAACATTGTGCAATGCATAGCTGCCCTCACGGAATGACATGTAGGCCAACTTGTTTGACCCCTCTCAAATATAAAAAGGAGTCTTCTGTTAGCCCTGCTTGGTCATTTCCCAGATCAACCGCTAATCCACTCCCGTGTACCTTCACAACCGTTTCCTAACTGCTTTTATCTAATATTTTTTATAGCTTTCTCACTAACCTAAAACATGTTGATAAGTAGGCGAATTTGGATGTGAGGAATACTGGTAACTGCAAAGAGTGATGACTGTACAGTATGTTTAAATGTAAGGAAGTGATCTACAGAAGAGACAATGGAGCTGTTGTTCATCCAACACCTACTCTCTCTCACCAGAAACATTGTTTAGTTAGGGTTTAATAAACAGGTTATAGAACAGGGGACGTTAGTGTTTTCGGGCGTATCACCTCGATGCTTCTTGACAGCTCTCTGTCTTCCTTCAGGTGGATCTCATCTGGAGATGCCTCAGTCTTGACTCACACCATGTAGCTTCACACCAGGACTTCCTGAATCACGCCACGTTGAGTTCTGTAATGGGGTTATGAGATGTAGGCTAACTTCCTTGACCCCTCTCCAAGAGAAACACACAGCATTACATTAGAATGTCCTGAATCACGCCACGTTGAGTTCTGTAATGGGATTATGAGAGAGTAGGCTAACTTCCTTGACCCCTCTCCAAGAGAAACACACAGCATTACATCAGAATGCATTACATATTGATGTCACCTCAAGCTGAACCTTGGCAAGACGGAGCTGCTCTTCCTCCCGGGGAAGGACTGCCCGTTCCATGATCTCGCCATCACGGTTGACAACTCCGTTGTGTCCTCCTCCCAGAGTGCGAAGAGCCTTGGCGTGACCCTGGACAATACCCTGTCGTTCTCCGCTAACATCAAGGCGGTGACCCGATCCTGCAGGTTCATGCTCTACAACATTCGGAGAGTACGACCCTGCCTTACACAGGAAGCGGCACAGGTCCTAATCCAGGCACTTGTCATCTCCCGTCTGGATTACTGCAACTCGCTGTTGGCTGGGCTCCCTGCCTGTGCCATTAAACCCCTACAACTCATCCAGAATGCCGCAGCCCGTCTGGTGTTCAACCTTCCCAAGTTCTCTCACATCACCCCGCTCCTCCGCACACTCCACTGGCTTCCAGTTAAAGCTCGCATCTGTTACAAGACCATGGTGCTTGCCTATGGAGCTGTGAGGGGAACGGCACCTCCGTACCTTCAGGCTCTGATCAGTCCCTACACCCAAACGAGGGCATTGCGTTCATCCACCTCTGGCCTGCTGGCTCCCCTTCCTCTGCGGAAGCATAGTTCCCGCTCAGCCCAGTCAAAACTGTTCGCTGCTCTGGCACCCCAATGGTGGAACAAGCTCCCTCACGACGCCAGGACAGCGGAGTCACTCACCACCTTCCGGAGACATTTGAAACCCCACCTCTTTAAGGAATACCTGGGATAGGATAAAGTAATCCTTCTACCCCCCCCCCCCCTCTTAAATTTTGCTAAATGACGTAAATGTAAAATGTAAATGTCAAAGAACATTGTGCAATGCATAGCTGCCCTCACAGAATGACATGTAGGCCAACTTGTTTAAGTTAAGAGTGTTTTCACCGTAAAGAAGTGCAAACGATACCTGATAATCTATTGACCGTAGGGGGCATGAATGTTGACATAATTGTAATCCAAACCCAAGCCTCATGTAAGCTGTGATGAGCTCAGGGTGGCAAGTAGCCTAGTGATTAAGAGTGTTGGGACAGTCACCGGAAAGTTGCTGGTTCGAATCCCCGAGCCGACTTGGTGAAAAACCTGTCGATAAGTCTTTAAGCAAGATACTTAACCCTAATTGTTCCTGTAAGTCATACTGGATAGGAGCATCTGGTAAATGTCAAACTGTGTTTTGTAAGATACTGACTTCATGACCATTGTTACCACTTAGACTTTGTAGTCCTTTTTACAAATAGCACAACTGTTTACGACTAATTTCGATGCCACAGAGGCCGTTTTCAACCAGAGAAGCTGTTTATTTGGTTCAGTTGCTCTTTCATGTTTTAAAGACCCATATAAAGTCTTGTTGGCGGTTATCTTCCTTAACGAGTTACTATATAGAGTGGATTTATTTATAGCTCCAGTCCAGAGGAGTGTATTTACAGTAAAAGGAGTGTAAACAGTTTCTGAGAAACTATTTATTGCCAGTGTTTCCTCATTCTTTGGTCAATGCGGTTTATTGTACAGTATACCGTCAATACTTTATTTCCTTGCTTTACCTGGCATCTAGGTACCTTTGTTTCCTGACTCTGGAGGGATCAGAATGAGAGAAAGATGGATTAAACAGAGATTGTGTCATAACGACACCTAACAACCGTTTCCATTCTCTTGGAGTTCCATTCTCTTGGAGTTCCATTCTCTTGGAGTTCCATTCTCTTGGATTCCATTCTCTTGGAGTTCCATTCTCTTGGAGTTCCATTTGTCTTGGAGTTCCATTCTCTTGGATTCCATTTGTCTTGGAGTTCCATTCTCTTGGATTCCATTTGTCTTGGAGTTCCATTCTCTTGGAGTTCCATTCTCTTGGATTCCATTCTCTTGGAGTTCCATTCTCTTGGAGTTCCATTCTCTTGGAGTTCCATCATGTTTCTTCGAGGGGGGAAAAAAGTTGGTTGAACTTAATGACTTGATGACTTGACTGTAATAATACTTGTGTTACCCAGAACCAAATTAGCTATTCATTAATGGCATGAGAGAGTAGAATAACTTCCTTGTCCCCTCTCCAAGAGAAACACACAGCATTACACCAGAATGTTCCTGAATCACCATCTTGATGTTAAAGAACATTGTGCAATGCATAGCTGCCCTCACGGAATGACATGTAGGCCAACTTGTTTGACCCCTCTCAAATATAAAAAGGAGTCTTCTGTTAGCCCTGCTTGGTCATTTCCCAGATCAACCGCTAATCCACTCCCGTGTACCTTCACAACCGTTTCCTAACTGCTTTTATCTAATATTTTTTATAGCTTTCTCACTAACCTAAAACATGTTGATAAGTAGGCGAATTTGGATGTGAGGAATACTGGTAACTGCAAAGAGTGATGACTGTACAGTATGTTTAAATGTAAGGAAGTGATCTACAGAAGAGACAATGGAGCTGTTGTTCATCCAACACCTACTCTCTCTCACCAGAAACATTGTTTAGTTAGGGTTTAATAAACAGGTTATGGAACAGGGGACGTTAGTGTTTTCGGGCGTATCACCTCGATGCTTCTTGACAGCTCTCTGTCTTCCTTCAGGTGGATCTCATCTGGAGATGCCTCAGTCTTGACTCACACCATGTAGCTTCACACCAGGACTTCCTGAATCACGCCACGTTGAGTTCTGTAATGGGGTTATGAGATGTAGGCTAACTTCCTTGACCCCTCTCCAAGAGAAACACACAGCATTACATTAGAATGTCCTGAATCACGCCACGTTGAGTTCTGTAATGGGATTATGAGAGAGTAGGCTAACTTCCTTGACCCCTCTCCAAGAGAAACACACAGCATTACATCAGAATGCATTACATATTGATGTCACCTCAAGCTGAACCTTGGCAAGACGGAGCTGCTCTTCCTCCCGGGGAAGGACTGCCCGTTCCATGATCTCGCCATCACGGTTGACAACTCCGTTGTGTCCTCCTCCCAGAGTGCGAAGAGCCTTGGCGTGACCCTGGACAATACCCTGTCGTTCTCCGCTAACATCAAGGCGGTGACCCGATCCTGCAGGTTCATGCTCTACAACATTCGGAGAGTACGACCCTGCCTTACACAGGAAGCGGCACAGGTCCTAATCCAGGCACTTGTCATCTCCCGTCTGGATTACTGCAACTCGCTGTTGGCTGGGCTCCCTGCCTGTGCCATTAAACCCCTACAACTCATCCAGAATGCCGCAGCCCGTCTGGTGTTCAACCTTCCCAAGTTCTCTCACATCACCCCGCTCCTCCGCACACTCCACTGGCTTCCAGTTAAAGCTCGCATCTGTTACAAGACCATGGTGCTTGCCTATGGAGCTGTGAGGGGAACGGCACCTCCGTACCTTCAGGCTCTGATCAGTCCCTACACCCAAACGAGGGCATTGCGTTCATCCACCTCTGGCCTGCTGGCTCCCCTTCCTCTGCGGAAGCATAGTTCCCGCTCAGCCCAGTCAAAACTGTTCGCTGCTCTGGCACCCCAATGGTGGAACAAGCTCCCTCACGACGCCAGGACAGCGGAGTCACTCACCACCTTCCGGAGACATTTGAAACCCCACCTCTTTAAGGAATACCTGGGATAGGATAAAGTAATCCTTCTACCCCCCCCCCCCCCCCCTCTTAAATTTTGCTAAATGACGTAAATGTAAAATGTAAATGTCAAAGAACATTGTGCAATGCATAGCTGCCCTCACAGAATGACATGTAGGCCAACTTGTTTAAGTTAAGAGTGTTTTCACCGTAAAGAAGTGCAAACGATACCTGATAATCTATTGACCGTAGGGGGCATGAATGTTGACATAATTGTAATCCAAACCCAAGCCTCATGTAAGCTGTGATGAGCTCAGGGTGGCAAGTAGCCTAGTGATTAAGAGTGTTGGGACAGTCACCGGAAAGTTGCTGGTTCGAATCCCCGAGCCGACTTGGTGAAAAACCTGTCGATAAGTCTTTAAGCAAGATACTTAACCCTAATTGTTCCTGTAAGTCATACTGGATAGGAGCATCTGGTAAATGTCAAACTGTGTTTTGTAAGATACTGACTTCATGACCATTGTTACCACTTAGACTTTGTAGTCCTTTTTACAAATAGCACAACTGTTTACGACTAATTTCGATGCCACAGAGGCCGTTTTCAACCAGAGAAGCTGTTTATTTGGTTCAGTTGCTCTTTCATGTTTTAAAGACCCATATAAAGTCTTGTTGGCGGTTATCTTCCTTAACGAGTTACTATATAGAGTGGATTTATTTATAGCTCCAGTCCAGAGGAGTGTATTTACAGTAAAAGGAGTGTAAACAGTTTCTGAGAAACTATTTATTGCCAGTGTTTCCTCATTCTTTGGTCAATGCGGTTTATTGTACAGTATACCGTCAATACTTTATTTCCTTGCTTTACCTGGCATCTAGGTACCTTTGTTTCCTGACTCTGGAGGGATCAGAATGAGAGAAAGATGGATTAAACAGAGATTGTGTCATAACGACACCTAACAACCGTTTCCATTCTCTTGGAGTTCCATTCTCTTGGAGTTCCATTCTCTTGGAGTTCCATTCTCTTGGATTCCATTCTCTTGGAGTTCCATTCTCTTGGAGTTCCATTTGTCTTGGAGTTCCATTCTCTTGGATTCCATTTGTCTTGGAGTTCCATTCTCTTGGATTCCATTTGTCTTGGAGTTCCATTCTCTTGGAGTTCCATTCTCTTGGATTCCATTCTCTTGGAGTTCCATTCTCTTGGAGTTCCATTCTCTTGGAGTTCCATCATGTTTCTTCGAGGGGGGAAAAAAGTTGGTTGAACTTAATGACTTGATGACTTGACTGTAATAATACTTGTGTTACCCAGAACCAAATTAGCTATTCATTAATGGCATGAGAGAGTAGAATAACTTCCTTGTCCCCTCTCCAAGAGAAACACACAGCATTACACCAGAATGTTCCTGAATCACCATCTTGATGTTAAAGAACATTGTGCAATGCATAGCTGCCCTCACGGAATGACATGTAGGCCAACTTGTTTGACCCCTCTCAAATATAAAAAGGAGTCTTCTGTTAGCCCTGCTTGGTCATTTCCCAGATCAACCGCTAATCCACTCCCGTGTACCTTCACAACCGTTTCCTAACTGCTTTTATCTAATATTTTTTATAGCTTTCTCACTAACCTAAAACATGTTGATAAGTAGGCGAATTTGGATGTGAGGAATACTGGTAACTGCAAAGAGTGATGACTGTACAGTATGTTTAAATGTAAGGAAGTGATCTACAGAAGAGACAATGGAGCTGTTGTTCATCCAACACCTACTCTCTCTCACCAGAAACATTGTTTAGTTAGGGTTTAATAAACAGGTTATGGAACAGGGGACGTTAGTGTTTTCGGGCGTATCACCTCGATGCTTCTTGACAGCTCTCTGTCTTCCTTCAGGTGGATCTCATCTGGAGATGCCTCAGTCTTGACTCACACCATGTAGCTTCACACCAGGACTTCCTGAATCACGCCACGTTGAGTTCTGTAATGGGGTTATGAGATGTAGGCTAACTTCCTTGACCCCTCTCCAAGAGAAACACACAGCATTACATTAGAATGTCCTGAATCACGCCACGTTGAGTTCTGTAATGGGATTATGAGAGAGTAGGCTAACTTCCTTGACCCCTCTCCAAGAGAAACACACAGCATTACATCAGAATGCATTACATATTGATGTCACCTCAAGCTGAACCTTGGCAAGACGGAGCTGCTCTTCCTCCCGGGGAAGGACTGCCCGTTCCATGATCTCGCCATCACGGTTGACAACTCCGTTGTGTCCTCCTCCCAGAGTGCGAAGAGCCTTGGCGTGACCCTGGACAATACCCTGTCGTTCTCCGCTAACATCAAGGCGGTGACCCGATCCTGCAGGTTCATGCTCTACAACATTCGGAGAGTACGACCCTGCCTTACACAGGAAGCGGCACAGGTCCTAATCCAGGCACTTGTCATCTCCCGTCTGGATTACTGCAACTCGCTGTTGGCTGGGCTCCCTGCCTGTGCCATTAAACCCCTACAACTCATCCAGAATGCCGCAGCCCGTCTGGTGTTCAACCTTCCCAAGTTCTCTCACATCACCCCGCTCCTCCGCACACTCCACTGGCTTCCAGTTAAAGCTCGCATCTGTTACAAGACCATGGTGCTTGCCTATGGAGCTGTGAGGGGAACGGCACCTCCGTACCTTCAGGCTCTGATCAGTCCCTACACCCAAACGAGGGCATTGCGTTCATCCACCTCTGGCCTGCTGGCTCCCCTTCCTCTGCGGAAGCATAGTTCCCGCTCAGCCCAGTCAAAACTGTTCGCTGCTCTGGCACCCCAATGGTGGAACAAGCTCCCTCACGACGCCAGGACAGCGGAGTCACTCACCACCTTCCGGAGACATTTGAAACCCCACCTCTTTAAGGAATACCTGGGATAGGATAAAGTAATCCTTCTACCCCCCCCCCCCCCCCTCTTAAATTTTGCTAAATGACGTAAATGTAAAATGTAAATGTCAAAGAACATTGTGCAATGCATAGCTGCCCTCACAGAATGACATGTAGGCCAACTTGTTTAAGTTAAGAGTGTTTTCACCGTAAAGAAGTGCAAACGATACCTGATAATCTATTGACCGTAGGGGGCATGAATGTTGACATAATTGTAATCCAAACCCAAGCCTCATGTAAGCTGTGATGAGCTCAGGGTGGCAAGTAGCCTAGTGATTAAGAGTGTTGGGACAGTCACCGGAAAGTTGCTGGTTCGAATCCCCGAGCCGACTTGGTGAAAAACCTGTCGATAAGTCTTTAAGCAAGATACTTAACCCTAATTGTTCCTGTAAGTCATACTGGATAGGAGCATCTGGTAAATGTCAAACTGTGTTTTGTAAGATACTGACTTCATGACCATTGTTACCACTTAGACTTTGTAGTCCTTTTTACAAATAGCACAACTGTTTACGACTAATTTCGATGCCACAGAGGCCGTTTTCAACCAGAGAAGCTGTTTATTTGGTTCAGTTGCTCTTTCATGTTTTAAAGACCCATATAAAGTCTTGTTGGCGGTTATCTTCCTTAACGAGTTACTATATAGAGTGGATTTATTTATAGCTCCAGTCCAGAGGAGTGTATTTACAGTAAAAGGAGTGTAAACAGTTTCTGAGAAACTATTTATTGCCAGTGTTTCCTCATTCTTTGGTCAATGCGGTTTATTGTACAGTATACCGTCAATACTTTATTTCCTTGCTTTACCTGGCATCTAGGTACCTTTGTTTCCTGACTCTGGAGGGATCAGAATGAGAGAAAGATGGATTAAACAGAGATTGTGTCATAACGACACCTAACAACCGTTTCCATTCTCTTGGAGTTCCATTCTCTTGGAGTTCCATTCTCTTGGAGTTCCATTCTCTTGGATTCCATTCTCTTGGAGTTCCATTCTCTTGGAGTTCCATTTGTCTTGGAGTTCCATTCTCTTGGATTCCATTTGTCTTGGAGTTCCATTCTCTTGGATTCCATTTGTCTTGGAGTTCCATTCTCTTGGAGTTCCATTCTCTTGGATTCCATTCTCTTGGAGTTCCATTCTCTTGGAGTTCCATTCTCTTGGAGTTCCATCATGTTTCTTCGAGGGGGGAAAAAAGTTGGTTGAACTTAATGACTTGATGACTTGACTGTAATAATACTTGTGTTACCCAGAACCAAATTAGCTATTCATTAATGGCATGAGAGAGTAGAATAACTTCCTTGTCCCCTCTCCAAGAGAAACACACAGCATTACACCAGAATGTTCCTGAATCACCATCTTGATGTTAAAGAACATTGTGCAATGCATAGCTGCCCTCACGGAATGACATGTAGGCCAACTTGTTTGACCCCTCTCAAATATAAAAAGGAGTCTTCTGTTAGCCCTGCTTGGTCATTTCCCAGATCAACCGCTAATCCACTCCCGTGTACCTTCACAACCGTTTCCTAACTGCTTTTATCTAATATTTTTTATAGCTTTCTCACTAACCTAAAACATGTTGATAAGTAGGCGAATTTGGATGTGAGGAATACTGGTAACTGCAAAGAGTGATGACTGTACAGTATGTTTAAATGTAAGGAAGTGATCTACAGAAGAGACAATGGAGCTGTTGTTCATCCAACACCTACTCTCTCTCACCAGAAACATTGTTTAGTTAGGGTTTAATAAACAGGTTATGGAACAGGGGACGTTAGTGTTTTCGGGCGTATCACCTCGATGCTTCTTGACAGCTCTCTGTCTTCCTTCAGGTGGATCTCATCTGGAGATGCCTCAGTCTTGACTCACACCATGTAGCTTCACACCAGGACTTCCTGAATCACGCCACGTTGAGTTCTGTAATGGGGTTATGAGATGTAGGCTAACTTCCTTGACCCCTCTCCAAGAGAAACACACAGCATTACATTAGAATGTCCTGAATCACGCCACGTTGAGTTCTGTAATGGGATTATGAGAGAGTAGGCTAACTTCCTTGACCCCTCTCCAAGAGAAACACACAGCATTACATCAGAATGCATTACATATTGATGTCACCTCAAGCTGAACCTTGGCAAGACGGAGCTGCTCTTCCTCCCGGGGAAGGACTGCCCGTTCCATGATCTCGCCATCACGGTTGACAACTCCGTTGTGTCCTCCTCCCAGAGTGCGAAGAGCCTTGGCGTGACCCTGGACAATACCCTGTCGTTCTCCGCTAACATCAAGGCGGTGACCCGATCCTGCAGGTTCATGCTCTACAACATTCGGAGAGTACGACCCTGCCTTACACAGGAAGCGGCACAGGTCCTAATCCAGGCACTTGTCATCTCCCGTCTGGATTACTGCAACTCGCTGTTGGCTGGGCTCCCTGCCTGTGCCATTAAACCCCTACAACTCATCCAGAATGCCGCAGCCCGTCTGGTGTTCAACCTTCCCAAGTTCTCTCACATCACCCCGCTCCTCCGCACACTCCACTGGCTTCCAGTTAAAGCTCGCATCTGTTACAAGACCATGGTGCTTGCCTATGGAGCTGTGAGGGGAACGGCACCTCCGTACCTTCAGGCTCTGATCAGTCCCTACACCCAAACGAGGGCATTGCGTTCATCCACCTCTGGCCTGCTGGCTCCCCTTCCTCTGCGGAAGCATAGTTCCCGCTCAGCCCAGTCAAAACTGTTCGCTGCTCTGGCACCCCAATGGTGGAACAAGCTCCCTCACGACGCCAGGACAGCGGAGTCACTCACCACCTTCCGGAGACATTTGAAACCCCACCTCTTTAAGGAATACCTGGGATAGGATAAAGTAATCCTTCTACCCCCCCCCCCCCTCTTAAATTTTGCTAAATGACGTAAATGTAAAATGTAAATGTCAAAGAACATTGTGCAATGCATAGCTGCCCTCACAGAATGACATGTAGGCCAACTTGTTTAAGTTAAGAGTGTTTTCACCGTAAAGAAGTGCAAACGATACCTGATAATCTATTGACCGTAGGGGGCATGAATGTTGACATAATTGTAATCCAAACCCAAGCCTCATGTAAGCTGTGATGAGCTCAGGGTGGCAAGTAGCCTAGTGATTAAGAGTGTTGGGACAGTCACCGGAAAGTTGCTGGTTCGAATCCCCGAGCCGACTTGGTGAAAAACCTGTCGATAAGTCTTTAAGCAAGATACTTAACCCTAATTGTTCCTGTAAGTCATACTGGATAGGAGCATCTGGTAAATGTCAAACTGTGTTTTGTAAGATACTGACTTCATGACCATTGTTACCACTTAGACTTTGTAGTCCTTTTTACAAATAGCACAACTGTTTACGACTAATTTCGATGCCACAGAGGCCGTTTTCAACCAGAGAAGCTGTTTATTTGGTTCAGTTGCTCTTTAATGTTTTAAAGACCCATATAAAGTCTTGTTGGCGGTTATCTTCATTAATGAGTTACTATATAGAGTGGATTAATTTATAGCTCCAGTCCAGAGGAGTGTATTTACAGTAAAAGGAGTGTAAACAGTTTCTGAGAAACTATTTATTGCCAGTGATTCCTCATTCTTTGGTCAATACGGTTTATTTTACAGTATACCGTCAATACTTTATTTCCTTGCTTTACCTGGCATCTAGGTACCTTTGTTTCCTGACTCTGGAGGGATCAGAATGAGAGAAAAATGGATTAAACAGAGATTGTGACATAACGACACCTAACAACCGTTTCCATTCTCTTGGAGTTCCATTCTCTTGGAATTCCATTCTCTTGGAGTTCCATTCTCTTGGATTCCATTCTCTTGGAGTTCCATTCTCTTGGAGTTCCATTCTCTTGGAGTTCCATTCTCTTGGAGTTCCATTCTCTTGGAGTTCCATTCTCTTGGAGTTCCATTCTCTTGGATTCCATTTTCTTGGATTCCATTCTCTTGGAGTTCCATTCTCTTGGAGTTCCATTCTCTTGGAGTTCCATCATGTTTCTTCGAGGGGGGAAAAAAGTTGGTTGAACTTAATGACTTGATGACTTGACTGTAATAATAATTGTGTTACCCAGAACCAAATTAGCTATTCATTAATGGCATGAGAGAGTAGAATAACTTCCTTGTCCCCTCTCCAAGAGAAACACACATCACTACATCAGAATGTCCTGAATCACCATCTTGATGTTAAAGAACATTGTGCAATGCATAGCTGCCCTCACGGAATGATATGTAGGCCAACTTGTTTGACCCCTCTCAAATATAAAAAGGAGTCTTCTGTTAGCCCTGCTTGGTCATTTCCCAGATCAACCGCTAATCCACTCCCATGTACCTTCACAACCGTTTCCTAACTGCTTTTATCTAATATTTTTTATAGCTTTCTCACTAACCTAAAACATGTTGATAAGTAGGCGAATTTGGATGTGAGGAATACTGGTAACTGCAAAGAGTGATGACTGTACAGTATGTTTAAATGTAAGGAAGTGATCTACAGAAGAGACAATTGAGCTGTTGTTCATCCAACACCTACTCTCTCTCACCAGAAACATTGTTTAGTTAGGGTTTAATAAACAGGTTATGGAACAGGGGACGTTAGTGTTTTCGGGCGTATCACCTCGATGCTTCTTGACAGCTCTCTGTCTTCCTTCAGGTGGATCTCATCTGGAGATGACTCAGTCTTGACTCACACCATGTAGCTTCACACCAGGACTTCCTGAATCACGCCACATTGAGTTCTGTAATGGGGTTATGAGAGGTAGGCCAACATCCTTGACCCCTCTCCAAGATAAGATTCAACTGAAGGAAAACAGAGAGCTGTCAAAAGCACAGAGGTGCTTTTTTTCTGTTTGATGGTCTGTGAAGCATAACGACTATATGACAGTAGATCTCCACTGTAAGGAAGTAATCTATAGAAGAGAAAATGGAGCTGTTTTCCCCTGCTGGGAAAAAACACAGTTTCCTTGACCCCTCTCCAAGATAAACTCACATCACATGGCGTTACATTAGAATGTCCTGAATCAACCCACGTTGATGTCAAAGCACATTGTTCCTTCCATAGATGCCCTCATGGAGCTAACTTCCTTGACCCCTCTTAGAGAGAATAAAGAACTATAATCTAGGTTATCAAAACCCTTGAGACTGGAGGGATGGATATACCAATAGATTCCAAGAGAAGTACTTCAGCATCTTAAAGGGTTAGACATGTACTGTAGCATCTTAAAGGGTTAGACATGTACTGTAGCATCTTAAAGGTTTAGACATGTACTGTAGCATCTTAAAGGTTTAGACATGTACTGTAGCATCTTAAAGGTTTAGACATGTACTGTAGCATCTTAAAGGTTTAGACATGTACTGTAGCATCTTAAAGGTTTAGACATGTACTGTAGCATCTTAAAGGTTTAGACATGTACTGTAGCATCTTAAAGGTTTAGACATGTACTGTAGCATCTTAAAGGTTTAGACATGTACTGTAGCATCTTAAAGGTTTAGACATGTACTGTAGCATCTTAAACGTTTAGACATGTACTGTAGCATCTTAAAGGGTTAGACATGTACTGTAGCATCTTAAAGGTTTAGACATGTACTGTAGCATCTTAAAGGTTTAGACATGTACTGTAGCATCTTAAAGGTTTAGACATGTACTGTAGCATCTTAAAGGTTTATATCCATTTGATGATGTCATTATGGCCTTGTTATTGTATTTATGTATTTATTTATTTTTATTTCACCTTTATTTAACCAGGTAAACCAGGAGAACAAGTTCTCATTTACAACTGCGACCTGGCCAAGATAAAGCAAAGAAGTGCGATAAAAACAACAACACAGAGTTACATATGGGGTAAACAAAACATAAAGTCAAAAATAAGGCAGAAAATATATATACAGTGTGTGCAAATGTAGCAAGTTGTGGAGGTAGGGCAATAAATAGGCCATAGTGCAAAATAATTACAATTTAGTATTAACACTGGAATGATAGATGTGCAAGAGTTGATATGCAAATAGAGATACTGGGGTGCAAATGAGCAAAATAAATAGCAATATGGGGATGAGGTAGTTGGGTGGGCTAATTTCAGATGGGCTGTGTACAGGTGCAGTGATCGGTAAGGTGCTCTGACAACTGATGCTTAAAGTTAGTGAGGGAGATAAGAGTCTCCAGCTTCAGATATTTTTGCAATTCATTCCAGTCATTGGCAGCAGAGAACTGGAAGGAATGGCGGCCAAAGGAGGCGTTGGCTTTGGGGATGATCAGTGAGATATACCTGCTGGAGCGCATACTACGGGTGGGTGTTGCTATGGTTACCAATGAGCTAAGATAAGGCAGGGATTTGCCTAGCAGTGATTTATAGATGACCTGGAGCCAGTGGGTTTGGCGACAAATATGTAGTGAGGACCAGTATGGACCCTTCCATTTGCAATCACCATTAAAAAAGTGGTTGTCTTTTTAAAGTTTTAAAGACATGTATAAAGTCTTGTTTACGGTCAACTTCAGTTACCGTTAAGAGTCTATTTACTGTAAAAGCAGTGTAAACGGTACATGAGAGTCAATTGACCGTAGGGGGCATGAATGTTGACATAATTGTAATCCAAACCTAAGCCTCATGTAAGCTGTGATGAACTCAGGGCGGCAGGTAGGCTAGTGATTAAGAGTGCTGGTTCGAATCCCCGAGCCGACTAGGTGAAAAACCTGTCGATAAGCCTTGAGCAAGACACTTAACCCTAATTGCTCCTGTAAGTCATACTGGATAGGAGCTTCTGGTAAATGTCAAACTGTGTTTTGTAAGATACTGACTTCATGACCATTGTTACCACTTAGACTTTGTAGTCCATTTTACAAATAGCATAACTGTTTACGACTAATTTCGATGCCACAGAGGCCGTTTTCAACCAGAGAAGTTGTTTATTTGGTTCAGTTGCTCTTTCATGTTTTAAAGACCCATATAAAGTCTTGTTGGCGGTTAACTTCCTTAACGAGTTACTATATAGAGTGGATTTATTTATAGCTCCAGTCCAGAGGAGTGTATTTACAGTAAAAGGAGGGTAAACAGTTTCTGAGAAACTATTTATTGCCAGTGTTTCCTCATTCTTTGGTCAATACGGTTTATTGTA
The DNA here is from genome assembly GCF_964263955.1 of Coregonus lavaretus. Lineage (NCBI taxonomy): Eukaryota > Metazoa > Chordata > Actinopteri > Salmoniformes > Salmonidae > Coregonus > Coregonus lavaretus. The sequence goes on from NW_028158120.1 coordinate 68,952, forward strand.
CAGTATACCGTCAATACTTTATTTCCTTGCTTTACCTGGCATCTAGGTACCTTTGTTTCCTGACTCTGGAGGGATCAGAATGAGAGAAAGATGGATTAAACAGAGATTGGGTCATAACGACACCTAACAACCGTTTCCATTCTCTTGGAGTTCCATTGTCTTGGATTCCATTCTCTTGGAGTTCCATTCTCTTGGAGTTCCATTCTCTTGGAGTTCCATTCTCTTGGAGTTCCATTCTCTTGGAGTTCCATTCTCTTGGAGTTCCATTCTCTTGGATTACATTCTCTTGGAGTTGCATTCTCTTGGAGTTCCATTCTCTTGGAGTTCCATTCTCTTGGAGTTCCATTCTCTTGGAATTCCATTCTCTTGGAGTTCCATTCTCTTGGAGTTCCATTCTCTTGGAGTTCCATTCTCTTGGATTCCATTCTCTTGGAGTTCCATTCTCTTGGAGTTCCATTCTCTTGGAGTTCCATTCTCTTGGAATTCCATTCTCTTGGAGTTCCATTCTCTTGGAGTTCCATTCTCTTGGAGTTCCATTCTCTTGGAGTTCCATTCTCTTGGAGTTCCATCATGTTTCTTCGAGGGGGGAAAAAAGTTGGTTGAACTTAATGACTTGATGACTTGACTGTAATAATAATTGTGTTACCCAGAACCAAATTAGCTATTCATTAATGGCATGAGAGAGTAGAATAACTTCCTTGTCCCCTCTCCAAGAGAAACACACAGCATTACACCAGAATGTCCTGAATCACCATCTTGATGTTAAAGAACATTGTGCAATGCATAGCTGCCCTCACGGAATGACATGTAGGCCAACTTGTTTGACCCCTCTCAAATATAAAAAGGAGTCTTCTGTTAGCCCTGCTTGGTCATTTCCCAGATCAACCGCTAATCCACTCCCATGTACCTTCACAACCGTTTCCTAACTGCTTTTATCTAATATTTTTTATAGCTTTCTCACTAACCTAAAACATGTTGATAAGTAGGCGAAATTGGATGTGAGGAATACTGGTAACTGCAAAGAGTGATGACTGTACAGTATGTTTACATGTAAGGAAGTGATCTACAGAAGAGACAATGGAGCTGTTGTTCATCCAACACCTACTCTCTCTCACCAGAAACATTGTTTAGTTAGGGTTTAATAAACAGGTTATGGAACAGGGGACGTTAATGTTTTCGGGCGTATCACCTCGATGCTTCTTGACAGCTCTCTGTCTTCCTTCAGGTGGATCTCATCTGGAGATGCCTCAGTCTTGACTCACACCTGACTGTAATAATAATCGTGTTACCCAGAACCAAATCAGCTACTCATTAATGGCATGAGAGACTGTTGCATGAGCAAAGAGTAGGCCTATTCTTCTTGACAGCTCTCTGTCTTCCTTCAGGTGGATCTCATCTGGAGATGCCTCAGTCTTGACTCACACCACGTAGCTTCACACCAGGACTTCCTGAATCACGCCACGTTGAGTTCTGTAATGGGGTTATGAGATGTAGGCTAACTTCCTTGACCCCTCTCCAAGATAAGATTCAACTGAAGGAAAACAGAGAGCTGTCAAAAGCACAGAGGTGCTTTTTTTCTGTTTGATGGTCTGTGAAGCATAACGACTATATGACAGTAGATCTCCACTGTAAGGAAGTAATCTATAGAAGAGAAAATGGAGCTGTTTTCCCCTGCTGGGAAAAAACACAGTTTCCTTGACCCCTCTCCAAGATAAACTCACATCACATGGCGTTACATCAGAATGTCCTGAATCAACCCACGTTGATGTCAAAGCACATTGTTCCTTCCATAGATGCCCTCATGGAGCTAACTTCCTTGACCCCTCTTAAAGAGAATAAAGAACTATAATCTAGGTTATCAAAACCCTTGAGACTGGAGGGATGGATATACCAATAGATACCAAGAGAAGTACTTCAGCATCTTAAAGGGTTAGACATGTACTGTAGCATCTTAAAGGTTTAGACATGTACTGTAGCATCTTAAAGGTTTAGACATGTACTGTAGCATCTTAAAGGTTTAGACATGTACTGTATTATCTTAAAGGTTTAGATATGTACTGTAACATCTTAAAGGTTTAGACATGTACTGTAGCATCTTAAAGGTTTAGACATGTACTGTAGCATCTTAAAGGTTTAGACATGTACTGTAGCATCTTAAAGGTTTAGTCATGTACTGTAGCATCTTAAAGGTTTAGACATGTACTGTAGCATCTTAAAGGGTTAGACATGTACTGTAGCATCTTAAAGGTTTAGACATGTACTGTAGCATCTTAAAGGTTTAGACATGTACTGTAGGATCTTAAAGGTTTAGACATGTACTGTAGCATCTTAAAGGTTTAGACATGTACTGTAGCATCTTAAAGGTTTAGACATGTACTGTAGCATCTTAAAGGTTTAGACATGTACTGTAGCATCTTAAAGGTTTAGACATGTACTGTAGCATCTTACAGGTTTAGACATGTACTGTAGCATCTTAAAGGTTTAGACATGTACTGTAGCATCTTAAAGGGTTAGACATGTACTGTAGCATCTTAAAGGTTTAGACATGTACTGTAGCATCTTAAAGGTTTAGACATGTACTGTAGCATCTTAAAGGTTTAGACATGTACTGTAGCATCTTAAAGGTTTAGACATGTACTGTAGCATCTTAAAGGTTTATATCCATTTGATGATGTCATTATGGCCTTGTTATTGTATTTATGTATTTATTTATTTTTATTTCACCTTTATTTAACCAGATAAACCAGGAGAACAAGTTCTCATTTACAACTGCGACCTGGCCAAGATAAAGCAAAGAAGTGCGAAAAAAACAACAACACAGAGTTACATATGGGGTAAACAAAACATAAAGTAAAAAATACAACAGAAAATATATATACAGTGTGTGCAAATGTAGCAAGTTATGGAGGTAAGGCAATAAATAGGCTATAGTGCAAAATAATTACAATTTAGTATTAACGCTGGAATGATAGATGTGCAAGAGATGATATGCAAATAGAGATACTGGGGTGCAAATTAGCAAAATAAATAACAATATGGGGATGAGGTAGTTGGGTGGGCTAATTTCAGATCGGCTGTGTACAGGTGCAGTGATCGGTAAGGTGCTCTGACAACTGATGCTTAAAGTTAGTGAGGGAGATAAGAGTCTCCAGCTTCAGAGATTTTTGCAGTTCGTTCCAGTCATTGGCAGCAGAGAACTGGAAGGAATGGCGGCCAAAGGAGGTGTTGGGGATGACCAGTGAGATATACCTGCTGGAGCACATACTACGGGTGGGTGTTGCTATGATGACCAATGAGCTAAGATAAGGCAGGGATTTGTCTAGCAGTGATTTATAGATGACCTGGAGCCAATGGGTTTGGTGACAAATATGTAGTGAGGACCAGTATGGGCCCTTCCATTTGCAATCACCATTAAAAAAGTGGTTGTCTTTTTAAAGTTTTAAAGACATGTATAAAGTCTTGTTTACGGTCAACTTCAGTTACCGTTAAGAGTCTATTTACTGTAAAAGCAGTGTAAACGGTACATGAGTGTCAATTGACCGTAGGGGGCATGAATGTTGACATAATTGTAATCCAAACCTAAGCCTCATGTAAGCTGTGATGAACTCAGGGCGGCAGGTAGGCTAGTGATTAAGAGTGCTGGTTCGAATCCCCGAGCCGACTTGGTGAAAAACCTGTCGATAAGCCTTGAGCAAGACACTTAACCCTAATTGTTCCTTTAAGTCATACTGGATAGTAGCATCTGGTAAATGTCAAACTGTGTTTTGTAAGATACTGACTTCATGACCATTGTTACCACTTATACTTTGTAGTCCATTTTACAATTAGCATAACTGTTTACGACTAATTTCGATGCCCCAGAGGCCGTTTTCAACCAGAGAAGCTGTTTATTTGGTTCAGTTGCTCTTTCATGTTTTAAAGACCCATATAAAGTCTTGTTGGCGGTTAACTTCCTTAATGAGTTACTATATAGAGTGGATTTATTTATAGCTCCAGTCCAGATGAGTGTATTTACAGTAAAAGGAGTGTAAACAGTTTCTGAGAAACTATTTTTTGCCAGTGTTTCCTCATTCTTTGGTCAATACGGTTTATTGTAAAGTATACCGTCAATACTTTATTTCTTTGCTTTACCTGGCATCTAGGTACCTTTGTTTCCTGACTCTGGAGGGATCAGAATGAGAGAAAGATGGATTAAACAGAGATTGTGTCTTAACGACACCTAACAACCGTTTCCATTCTCTTGGAGTTCCATTCTCTTGGAGTTCCATTCTCTTGGAGTTCCATTCTCTTGGAGTTCCATTCTCTTGGATTCCATTCTCTTGGAGTTCCATTCTCTTGGAGTTCCATTTGTCTTGGAGTTCCATTCTCTTGGAGTTCCATTCTCTTGGAGTTCCATTCTCTTGGAGTTCCATTTGTCTTGGAGTTCCATTCTCTTGGAGTTCCATTCTCTTGGAGTTCCATTCTCTTGGAGTTCCATCATGTTTCTTCGAGGGGGGAAGAAAGTTGGTTGAACTTAATGACTTGATGACTTGACTGTAATAATAATTGTGTTACCCAGAACCAAATTAGCTATTCATTAATGGCATGAGAGAGTAGAATAACTTCCTTGTCCCCTCTCCAAGAGAAACACACATCACTACATCAGAATGTCCTGAATCACCATCTTGATGTTAAAGAACATTGTGCAATGCATAGCTGCCCTCACGGAATGACATGTAGGCCAACTTGTTTGACCCCTCTCAAATATAAAAAGGAGTCTTCTGTTAGCCCTGCTTGGTCATTTCCCAGATCAACCGCTAATCCACTCCCATGTACCTTCACAACCGTTTCCTAACTGCTTTTATCTAATATTTTTTATAGCTTTCTCACTAACCTAAAACATGTTGATAAGTAGGCGAATTTGGATGTGAGGAATACTGGTAACTGCAAAGAGTGATGACTGTACAGTATGTTTAAATGTAAGGAAGTGATCTACAGAAGAGACAATGGAGCTGTTGTTCATCCAACACCTACTCTCTCTCACCAGAAACATTGTTTAGTTAGGGTGTAATAAACAGGTTATGGAACAGGGGACGTTAGTGTTTTCGGGCGTATCACCTCGATGCTTCTTGACAGCTCTCTGTCTTCCTTCAGGTGGATCTCATCTGGAGATGCCTCAGTCTTGACTCACACCACGTAGCTTCACACCAGGACTTCCTGAATCACGCCACATTGAGTTCTGTAATGGGGTTATGAGATGTAGGCTAACTTCCTTGACCCCTCTCCAAGATAAGGTTCAACTGAAGGAAAACAGAGAGCTGTCAAAAGCACAGAGGTGCTTTTTTTCTGTTTGATGGTCTGTGAAGCATAACGACTATATGACAGTAGATCTCCACTGTAAGGAAGTAATCTATAGAAGAGATAATGGAGCTGTTTTCCCCTGCTGGGAAAAAACACAGTTTCCTTGACCCCTCTCCAAGATAAACTCACATCACATGGCGTTACATCAGAATGTCCTGAATCAACCCACGTTGATGTCAAAGCACATTGTTCCTTCCATAGATGCCCTCATGGAGCTAACTTCCTTGACCCCTCTTAAAGAGAGTAAAGAACTATAATCTAGGTTATCAAAACCCTTGAGACTGGAGGGATGGATATACCAATAGATACCAAGAGAAGTACTGTAGCATCTTAAAGGTTTAGACATGTACTGTAGCATCTTAAAGGTTTAGACATGTACTGTAGCATCTTAAAGGTTTAGACATGTACTGTAGCATCTTAAAGGTTTAGACATGTACTGTAGCATCTTAAAGGTTTAGACATGAACTGTAGCATCTTAAAGGTTTAGACATGTACTGTAGGATCTTAAAGGTTTAGACATGTACTGTAGCATCTTAAAGGTTTAGACATGTACTGTAGCATCTTAAAGGTTTAGATATGTACTGTAGCATCTTAAAGGTTTAGACATGTACTGTAGCATCTTAAAGGGTTAGACATGTACTGTAGCATCTTAAAGGTTTAGACATGTACTGTAGCATCTTAAAGGTTTAGACATGTACTGTAGCATCTTAAAGGTTTAGACATGTACTGTAGCATCTTAAAGGTTTAGACATGTACTGTAGCATCTTAAAGGTTTAGACATGTACTGTAGCATCTTAAAGGTTTAGACATGTACTGTAGCATCTTAAAGGTTTAGACATGTACTGTAGCATCTTAAAGGTTTAGACATGTACTGTAGCATCTTAAAGGTTTAGACATGTACTGTAGCATCTTAAAGGTTTAGACATGTACTGTAGCATCTTAAAGGTTTAGACATGTACTGTAGCATCTTAAAGGTTTAGACATGTACTGTAGGATCTTAAAGGTTTAGACATATACTGTAGCATCTTAAAGGTTTAGACATGTACTGTAGCATCTTAAAGGGTTAGACATGTACTGTAGCATCGTAAAGGTTTAGACATGTACTGTAGCATCTTAAAGGTTTAGACATGTACTGTAGCATCTTAAAGGTTTAGACATGTACTGTAGCATCTTAAAGGTTTAGACATGTACTGTAGCATCTTAAAGGTTTAGACATGTACTGTAGCATCTTAAAGGTTTATATCCATTTGATGATGTCATTATGGCCTTGTTATTGTATTTATGTATTTATTTATTTTTATTTCACCTTTATTTAACCAGGTAAACCAGTTGAGAACAAGTTCTCATTTCCAACTGCGACCTGGCCAAGATTAAGCAAAGAAGTGCGATAAAAACAACAACACAGAGTTACATATGGGGTAAACAAAACATAAAGTCAAAAATACAGCAGAAAATATATATACAGTGTGTGCAAATGTAGTAAGTTGTGGAGTTACGGCAATAAATAGGCCATAGTGCAAAATTATTACAATTTAGTATTAACACTGGAATGATAGATGTGCAAGAGTTGATATGCAAATAGAGATGCTGGGGTGCAAATTAGCAAAATAAATAGCAATATGGGGATGAGGTAGTTGGGTGGGCTAATTTCAGATGGGCTGTGTACAGGTGCAGTGATCGGTAAGGTGCTCTGACAACTGATGCTTACAGTTAGTGAGGGAGATAAGAGTCTCCAGCTTCAGATATTTTTGCAGTTCGTTCCAGTCATTGGCAGCAGAGAACTGGAAAGAATGGCGGCCAAAGGAGGCGTTGGCTTTGGGGATGATCAGTGAGATATACCTGCTGGAGCGCATACTACGGGTGGGTGTTGCTATGGTGACCAATGAGCTAAGATAAGGCAGGGATTTGCCTAGCAGTGATTTATAGATGACCTGGAGCCAGTGGGTTTGGCGACAAATATGTAGTGAGGACCAGTATGGGCCCTTCCATTTGCAATCACCATTAAAAAAGTGGTTGTCTTTTTAAAGTTTTAAAGACATGTATAAAGTCTTGTTTACGGTCAACTTCAGTTACCGTTAAGAGTCTATTTACTGTAAAAGCAGTGTAAACGGTACATGAGTGTCAATTGACCGTAGGGGGCATGAATGTTGACATAATTGTAATCCAAACCTAAGCCTCATGTAAGCTGTGATGAACTCAGGGCGGCAGGTAGGCTAGTGATTAAGAGTGCTGGTTCGAATCCCAGAGCCGACTTGGTGAAAAACCTGTCGATAAGCCTTGAGCAAGACACTTAACCCTAATTGCTCCTGTAAGTCATACTGGATAGGAGCTTCTGGTAAATGTAAAACTGTGTTTTGTAAGATACTGACTTCATGACCATTGTTACCACTTACACTTTGTATTCCATTTTACAATTAGCACAACTGTTTACGACTAATTTCGATGCCCCAGAGGCCGTTTTCAACCAGAGAAGCTGTTTATTTGGTTCAGTTGCTCTTTCATGTTTTAAAGACCCATATAAAGTCTTGTTGGCGGTTAACTTCCTTAACGAGTTACTATATAGAGTGGATTTATTTATAGCTCCAGTCCAGATGAGTGTATTTACAGTAAAAGGAGGGTAAACAGTTTCTGAGAAACTATTTATTGCCAGTGTTTCCTCATTCTTTGGTCAATACGGTTTATTGTACAGTATACCGTCAATACTTTATTTCCTTGCTTTACCTGGCATCTAGGTACCTTTGTTTCCTGACTCTGGAGGGATCAGAATGAGAGAAAGATGGATTAAACAGAGATTGTGTCATAACGACACCTAACAACCGTTTCCATTCTCTTGGAGTTCCATTCTCTTGGAGTTCCATTCTCTTGGAGTTCCATTCTCTTGGAGTTCCATTCTCTTGGATTCCATTCTCTTGGAATTCCATTGTCTTGGAGTTCCATCATGTTTCTTCGAGGGGGGGAAAAAGTTGGTTGAACTAAATGACTTGATGACTTGACTGTAATAATTATCGTGTTACCCAGAACCAAATTAGCTATTCATTAATGTCATGAGAGAGTAGAATAACTTCCTTGTCCCCTCTCCAAGAGAAACACACAGCATTACACCAGAATGTCCTGAATCACCATCTTGATGTTAAAGAACATTGTGCAATGCATAGCTGCCCTCACGGAATGACATGTAGGCCAACTTGTTTGACCCCTCTCAAATATAAAACGGAGTCTTTTGTTAGCCCTGCTTGGTCATTTCCCAGATCAACCGCTAATCCACTCCCGTGTACCTTCACAACCGTTTCCTTACTGCTTTTATCTAATATTTTTTATAGCTTTCTCACGAACCTAAAACATGTTGATAAGTAGGCGAATTTGGATGTGAGGAATACTGGTAACTGCAAAGAGTGATGACTGTACAGTATGTTTAAATGTAAGGAAGTGATCTACAGAAGAGACAATGGAGCTGTTGTTCATCCAACACCTACTCTCTCTCACCAGAAACATTGTTTAGTTAGGGTGTAATAAACAGGTTATGGAACAGGGGACGTTAGTGTTTTCGGGCGTATCACCTCGATGCTTCTTGACAGCTCTCTGTCTTCCTTCAGGTGGATCTCATCTGGAGATGCCTCAGTCTTGACTCACACCACGTAATTTCACACCAGGACTTCCTGAATCACGCCACATTGAGTTCTGTAATGGGGTTATGAGATGTAGGCTAACTTCCTTGACCCCTCTCCAAGATAAGGTTCAACTGAAGGAAAACGGAGAGCTGTCAAAAGCACAGAGGTGCTTTTTTTCTGTTTGATGGTCTGTGAAGCATAACGACTATATGACAGTAGATCTCCACTGTAAGGAAGTAATCTATAGAAGAGATAATGGAGCTGTTTTCCCCTGCTGGGAAAAAACACAGTTTCCTTGACCCCTCTCCAAGATAAACTCACATCACATGGCGTTACATCAGAATGTCCAGAATCAACCCACGTTGATGTCAAAGCACATTGTTCCTTCCATAGATGCCCTCATGGAGCTAACTTCCTTGACCCCTCTTAGAGAGAATAAATAACTATAATCTAGGTTATCAAAACCCTTGAGACTGGAGGGATGGATATACCAATAGATACCAAGAGAAGTACTTTAGCATCTTAAAGGGTTAGACATGTACTGTAGCATCTTAAAGGTTTAGACATGTACTGTAGCATCTTAAAGGTTTAGACATATACTGTAGCATCTTAAAGGTTTAGACATGTACTGTAGCATCTTAAAGGTTTAGACATGTACTGTAGCATCTTAAAGGTTTAGACATGTACTGTAGCATCTTAAAGGTTTAGATATGTACTGTAGCATCTTAAAGGTTTAGACATGTACTGTAGCATCTTAAAGGGTTAGACATGTACTGTAGCATCTTAAAGGTTTAGACATGTACTGTAGCATCTTAAAGGTTTAGACATGTACTGTAGCATCTTAAAGGGTTAGACATGTACTGTAGCATCTTAAAGGGTTAGACATGTACTGTAGCATCTTAAAGGGTTAGACATGTACTGTAGCATCTTAAAGGTTTAGACATGTACTGTAGCATCTTAAAGGTTTAGACATGTACTGTAGCATCGTAAAGGTTTAGACATGTACTGTAGCATCTTAAAGGTTTAGACATGTACTGTAGCATCTTAAAGGTTTAGACATGTACTGTAGCATCTTAAAGGTTTAGACATGTACTGTAGCATCTTAAAGGTTTAGACATGTACTGTAGCATCTTAAAGGTTTATATCCATTTGATGATGTCATTATGGCCTTGTTATTGTATATATTTATTTATTTATTTTTATTTCACCTTTATTTAACCAGATAAACCAGGAGAACAAGTTCTCATTTACAACTGCGACCTGGCCAAGATAAAGCAAAGAAGTGCGATAAAAACAACAACACAGAGTTACATATGGGGTAAAAAAACATAAAGTCAAAAATACAGCAGAAAATATATATACAGTGTGTGCAAATGTAGCAAGTTGTGGAGGTAGGGCAATAAATAGGCCATAGTGCAAAATAATTACAATTTAGTATTAACACTGGAATGATAGATGTGCAAGAGTTGATATGCAAATAGAGATACTGGGGTGCAAATGAGCAAAATAAATAGCAATATGGGGATGAGGTAGTTGAGTGGGCTAATTTCAGATCGGCTGTGTACAGGTGCAGTGATCGGTAAGGTGCTCTGACAACTGATGCTTAAAGTTAGTGAGGGAGATAAGAGTCTCCAGCTTCAGATATTTTTGCAGTTCGTTCCAGTCATTGGCAGCAGAGAACTGGAAAGAATGGCGGCCAAAGGAGGCGTTGGCTTTGGGGATGATCAGTGAGATATACCTGCTGGAGCGCATACTACGGGTGGGTGTTGCTATGGTTACCAATGAGCTAAGATAAGGCAGGGATTTGCCTAGCAGTGATTTATAGATGACCTGGAGCCAGTGGGTTTGGCGACAAATATGTAGTGAGGACCAGTATGGGCCCTTCCATTTGCAATCACCATTAAAAAAGTGGTTGTCTTTTTAAAGTTTTAAAGACATGTATAAAGTCTTGTTTACGGTCAACTTCAGTTACCGTTAAGAGTCTATTTACTGTAAAAGCAGTGTAAACGGTACATGAGTGTCAATTGACCGTAGGGGGCATGAATGTTGACATAATTGTAATCCAAACCTAAGCCTCATGTAAGCTGTGATGAACTCAGGGCGGCAGGTAGGCTAGTGATTAAGAGTGCTGGTTCGAATCCCCGAGCCGACTTGGTGAAAAACCTGTCGATAAGCCTTGAGCAAGACACTTAACCCTAATTGCTCCTGTAAGTCATACTGGATAGGAGCTTCTGGTAAATGTCAAACTGTGTTTTGTAAGATACTGACTTCATGACCATTGTTACCGCTTAGACTTTGTAGTCCATTTTACAAATAGCATAACTGTTTACGACTAATTTTCGATGCCACAGAGGCCGTTTTCAACCAGAGAAGTTGTTTATTTGCTTCAGTTGCTCTTTAATGTTTTAAAGACCCATATAAAGTCTTGTTGGCGGTTATCTTCATTAATGAGTTACTATATAGAGTGGATTTATTTATAGCTCCAGTCCAGAGGAGTGTATTTACAGAGATTGTGTCATAACGACACCTAACAACCGTTTCCATTCTCTTGGAGTTCCATTGTCTTGGAGTTCCATTGTCTTGGAGTTCCATTCTCTTGGAGTTCCATTGTCTTGGAGTTCCATTCTCTTGGAGTTCCATTCTCTTGGAGTTCCATTCTCTTGGAGTTCCATTGTCTTGGAGTTCCATTCTCTTGGAGTTCCATTGTCTTGGAGTTCCATTGTCTTGGAGTTCCATTCTCTTGGAGTTCCATTCTCTTGGAGTTCCATTCTCTTTGAGTTCCATTCTCTTGGAGTTCCATTCTCTTGGAGATCCATTGTCTTGGAGTTCCATCATGTTTCTTCGAGGGGGGAAAAAAGTTGGTTGAACTAAATGACTTGATGACTTGACTGTAATAATTATCGTGTTACCCAGAACCAAATTAGCTATTCATTAATTACATGAGAGAGTAGAATAACTTCCTTGTCCCCTCTCCAAGAGAAACACACAGCATTACACCAGAATGTCCTGAATCACCATCTTGATGTTAAAGAACATTGTGCAATGCATAGCTGCCCTCACGGAATGACATGTAGGCCAACTTGTTTGACCCCTCTCAAATATAAAAAGGAGTCTTCTGTTAGCCCTGCTTGGTCATTTCCCAGATCAACCGCTAATCCACTCAAGTGTACCTTCACAACCGTTTCCTTACTGCTTTTATCTAATATTTTTTATAGCTTTCTCACTAACCTAAAACATGTTGATAAGTAGGCGAATTTGGATGTGAGAAATACTGGTAACTGCAAAGAGTGATGACTGTACAGTATGTTTAAATGTAAGGAAGTGATCTACAGAAGAGACAATGGAGCTGTTGTTCATCCAACACCTACTCTCTCTCACCAGAAACATTGTTTAGTTAGGGTTTAATAAACAGGTTATGGAACAGGGGACGTTAGTGTTTTCGGGCGTATCACCTCGATGCTTCTTGACAGCTCTCTGTCTTCCTTCAGGTGGATCTCATCTGGAGATGCCTCAGTCTTGACTCACACCTGACTGTAATAATAATCGTGTTACCCAGAACCAAATCAGCTACTCATTAATGGCATGAGAGACTGTTGCATGAGCAATGAGTAGGCCTATTCTGTTGTACAGAATCTATATCCTGAAGGACCATACATCTCTGAACTGTTGCACAGAATCTATATCCTGAAGGACCATACATCTCATTCTGAACTGTTGTACAAAATATATATCCTGAAGCACCATACATCTCATACTGAACTGTTATACAGAATCTATATCCTGAAGGACCGTACATCTCTGAACTGTTATACAGAATCTATATCCTGAAGGACCATACATCTCATTCTGAACTGTTGTACAAAATATATATCCTGAAGCACCATACATCTCATACTGAACTGTGGTACAGAATGTATATTTACAGAAGGATGTTCTAGCAGTGTCTGAATCCTGGCATAGGAAGGCCACCAAAAATTCAGAAATGTCCATCCCCAACTACAACATTTTCCGTCTCGATAGAACTGCCAAAGGGGGTGGAGTTGCAATCTACTGTAGAGAGAGCCTGCAGAGCTCTATCATACTATCCAGGTCTGTGCCCAAACAGTTTGGGCTTCTACTTCTAAAAATCCACCTTTCCAGAAATAAGTCTCTCACTGTTGCTGCTTGCTACAGACCCCCCTCAGCCCGAGCTGTGCCCTGGACACCATATGTGAACTGATTGCCCCCCATCTATCCTCAGAGTTCGTACTGCTTTGTGACCTAAACTGGGATATGCTTAACACCCCGGCCAACCTACAATCTAAACTAGATGCCCTCAATCTCACACAAATTATCAAGGAACCTACCAGGTACAACCCTAAATCTGTAAACATGGGCACCCTCATAGATATCATCCTGACTAACTTACCCTCTAAATACACCTCCGCTGTTTTCAACCAGGATCTCAGCGATCACTGCCGTCCGTAATGGGTCCGCGATCAAATGACCAACCCTCATCACTGTCAAACACTCCCTAAAACACTTTAGCGAGCAGGCCTTCCTAATTGACCTGGCCCAGGTATCCTGGATGGATATCGATCTCATTCCGTCAGTAGAGGATGCCTGGTTGTTCTTTAAAAGTGCTTTCCTCTCAATCTTAAATAAGCATACCCCATTCAAAAAATTCAGAACTAAGAACAGATATAGCCCCTGGTTCTCTTTTGACTTGACTGCCCTTGACCAGCACAAAAACATCCTATGGTGTACTGCATTAGCATCAAACAGCCCCCGCGATATTTACATTTACAGTCATTTAGCAGACGCTCTTATCCAGAGCGACTTACATTATCTATTTTTTTAATACACTTTTTATACTGGCCCCCGAACCCACAACCCTGGCATTGCAAACGCCATGCTCTACCAACTGAGCTACATCCCTGCCAGCCATTCCCTCCCCTACCCTGGGCCAATTGTGCACCGCCCCATGGGTCTCCCGGTCGCAGCCGGCTACGAGAGAGCCTGGATTCGAACCAGGATCTCTAGTGGCACAGCTAGCACTGCGATGCAGTGCCTTAGACCACTGCGCCACTCGGGAGTCCGATATGCAACTTTTTAGGGAAGTCAGGAACCAATATACACATCCTGTGGCATACTGCATTAGCATCAAATAGCCCCCGCGATATGCAACTTTTCAGGGAAGTCAGGAACCAGCAGTTAGGAAAGCAAAGGCTAGCTTTTTCAAACAGAAATTTGCATCCTGTAGCACTAACTCCAAAAAGTTTTGGGACATTGTAAAGTCCATGGAGAATAAGAGCACCTCCTCCCAACTGTCCACATCACTGAGGCTAGGAAACACTGTCACCACCGATAAATCTACAATAATCGAGAATTTCAACAAGCATTTTGCTACGGCTGGCCATGCTTTCCACCTGGCTACCACTACCCCGGCCACCAGCTCTGCACCCTCCGCTGCAACTTGCCCATGCCCCCCCTGCTTCTCCTTCACACAAATTCAGACAGCTGATGTTCTGAAAGAGCTGAAATATCTTGACCCCTACAAATCAGCTGGGCTAGACAATCTGGACTCTTTCTTTCTAAAATTAGCCGCCGAAATTGTCGCAACCCCTATTACTAGCCTGTTCAACCTCTCTTTTGTAACGTCTGAGATCCCCAGAGATTGGAAAGCTGCCGCGGTCATCCCCCTCTTCAAAGGGGGTGACACTCTAGATCCAAACTGTTATAGACCTATATCCATCCTGCCCTGCCTTTCGAAAGTATTTGAAAGCCAAGTTAACAAACAGATCACCGACCATTTCGAATCCCACCGTACCTTCTCCGCTATGCAATCCGGTTTCCGAGCTGGTCATGGGTGCACCTCAGCCACGCTCAAGGTCCTAAACGATATTATAAACGCGATCGATAAAAGACAGTACTGTGCAGCCATCTTATAATAATATAACATGCCATTTAGCAGACGCTTTTATCCAAAGCGACTTACAGTCATGTGCGCATACATTTTTACGTATGGGTGGTCCCGGGGATCGAACCCACTACCCTGGCGTTACAAGCGCCATGCTCTACCAATTGAGCTACAGAGGACCACAACGACCTGGCCAAGGCTTTCGACTCTGTCAACCACCGCATTCTTATTGACAGACTAAATAGCCTTGGTTTCTCTAATGACTGCCTCGCCTGGTTCACCAACTACTTCTCAGATAGAGTTTAATGTGTCAAATCGGAGGGCCTGTTGTCTGGACCTCTGACCGTCTCTATGGGGGTGCCACAGGGTTCAATTCTCGGGCCGACTCTATTCTCTGTGTATACAGTGGGGGAAAAAAGTATTTAGTCAGCCACCAATTGTGCAAGTTCTCCCACTTAAAAAGATGAGAGAGGCCTGTAATTTTCATCATAGGTACACATCAACTATGATAGACAAAATGGGAGAAAAAAAATCCAGAAAATCACATTGTAGGATTTTTTATGAATTTATTTGCAAATTATGGTGGAAAATAAGTATTTGGTCAATAACAAAAGTTTCTCAATACTTTGTTATATATCCTTTGTTGGCAATGACACAGGTCAAACGTTTTCTGTAAGTCTTCACAAGGTTTTCACACACTGTTGCTGGTATTTTGGCCAATTCCTCCATGCAGATCTCCTCTAGAGCAGTGATGTTTTGGGGCTGTCGCTGGGCAACACGGACTTTCAACTCCCTCCAAAGATTTTCAATGGGGTTGAGATCTGGATACTGGCTAGACCACTCCAGGACCTTGAAATGCTTCTTACGAAGCCACTCCTTCGTTGCCATGAACACCATCTCTCTATTCAGAGACATTCACACCATGAACACCATCTCTCTATTCAGAGACATTCACACCATGAACACCATCTCTCTATTCAGAGACATTCACACCATGAACACCATCTCTCTATTCAGAGACATTCACACCATGAACACCATCTCTCTATTCAGAGACATTCACACCATGAACACCATCTCTCTATTCAGAGACATTCACACCATGAACACCATCTCTCTATTCAGAGACATTCACACCATGAACACCATCTCTCTATTCAGAGACATTCACACCATGAACACCATCTCTCTAATCAGAGACATTCACACCATGAACACCATCTCTCTATTCAGAGACATACAAACCATGAACACCATCTCTCTATTCAGAGACATTCACACCATGAACACCATCTCTCTATTCAGAGACATACACACCATGAACACCATCTCTCTATTCAGAGACATTCACACCATGAACACCATCTCTCTATTCAGAGACATTCACACCATGAACACCATCTCTCTATTCAGAGACATTCACACCATGAACACCATCTCTCTATTCAGAGACATTCACACCATGAACACCATCTCTCTATTCAGAGACATTCGCACCATGAACACCATCTCTCTATTCAGAGACATTCACACCATGAACACCATCTCTCTAATCAGAGACATTCACACCATGAACACCATCTCTCTATTCAGAGACATTCACACCATGAACACCATCTCTCTAATCAGAGACATTCACACCATGAACACCATCTCTCTATTCAGAGACATTCACACCATGAACACCATCTCTCTATTCAGAGACATACACACCATGAACACCATCTCTCTAATCAGAGAGGCTATTTTGAAGAGTTGAGCAAGATGTCTACTACCGACCCGTTGCATCATCCCACCCTGACCCTTACTGTGGCGTGACACTGCTGTGGAAAACCCTGCAACCCAAGATGCTTACTAAGACAACAGACAGAGAGACTGTTGTAAGAATTCCCAGTTTCCCCCTGTTACGTTCCCCAGTTTCTGTGTTGTGGTTTGTGTATTTACATGTAGGTATTTCAGGAAATGGGTTCCTGAAATTCCCCAACAAGCAGCTGATTGGTTAAAAAAACATTGATGATTGGAGAGCTGACACCGCGCCCTCGTCAGGACGCAGCTGTCTC
Organism: Coregonus lavaretus; assembly: GCF_964263955.1. Taxonomy (NCBI): domain Eukaryota; kingdom Metazoa; phylum Chordata; class Actinopteri; order Salmoniformes; family Salmonidae; genus Coregonus; species Coregonus lavaretus. The sequence continues at coordinate 85,859 of NW_028158120.1, forward strand.
CAATTTACCAACTCCTCCTGAAGCTATATAAGCCCCAGTTGCTCAGAAAAGGCAGGGAAAAAGGGGAACTAATTGCTGAGAGGTACAGCATGTTGGTTATATGCTAAGAGTTGGAATGTACTGTGTTGTTGTTGCTCTGAGAACCAATTATAATGTTTTGTGGTAGTTTGTGGCTCAGAGTTTTCTATAATGTCCTGAGTTAGTTTTTTCTCAGATGTTTGTTGTGAACCAGTTTATGCTATTTTTGTTTCATTTGTTCCCAAGGGGGGAAGGGGAAGGCACCTAGGGAGTGCTTAGGCAAGAGGCCCGCGGGCATACATTACCCGTAGAAGTTGACTGTCTATAAACACTAGGAAAGACCTGGGCGGACCATCCCCTGTATTTTGGTTAGTGTACCAGGTGGTGCTAGTTAAGTAAGTAGTGGGTAGGCAGGTAAGGTAGGAGAGGGGGCTTTGATATTTACTTTCTTTGCTTTGGTTCCGTCCAGCCCCTTTTCCCCAAACTTACCGTGCGAAGGAATACATTCCCTGTTAACAGTATTCTCTGCCTTTTGTCAACGCCATGCTCTACCAACTGAGCTACATCCCTGCCGGCCATTCCCTCCCCTACCCTGGACGACGCTGGGCCAATTGTGCGCCGCCCCATGGGTCTCCCGGTCACGGCCGGCCTGGACAGAGCTACGATAACCCCTGACTGAATGACTCGGGTCGAGAGGACTGTAGAACCACACCATCTCTACTGGAACGACAGGGTTCTGCTGGAAAGATTCTCTTAATACAACTAAATTGATTTTAAACATAGAAATCCTATAATGACATGTTATTTTTAATTCTGTGGTTTTATAGGCTAGGCTGTATGATGGACACAACTTGATTTAAGGCTGGTTATTGAGACTTCATGAGAAATCACTGTTTGCCGACGACATAATGGTGGTGGGCCTGATCACCAGCGACGCTGAGACAGCCTACAGGGAGGAGGCAGTGTGGTGCCAGGAAAACAACCTCTCCCTCAACGTCAGCAAGACAAAGGAGCTGATCGTGGACTACAGGAATCGGAGGGCAGAGCACACCCCATCCACCGCCTCTTTCAGGAGGCTGAAAAGATTTGGCATGGGCCCTCAGATCCTCAAAAAGTTCTACAGCTGCACCATAGAGAGCATGTTGACTGGCTGCAACACCGCTTGGTATGGCAACACCGCCTGGTATGGCAACACCGCCTGGTATGGCAACTCCTTGGCATCCGACCGTAAGGCGCTACAGAGGGTGGTGCGTACGGCCCAGTATGCAAGGAGTATACCAGTTACTTCCAGGTACCCCTGCACATTGACTCAGTACTGGTACTCCTTGCCATGTTTCTACCTGGTACTACCTTTAACCAATTATGTTCTTTAATGCAAGGCCGACAGACAAGTTCCTTACTTTTTCCCCCTTCCACTTTCCTCTTCCATTTTTGCGGTAATGCTGCAATTATTTGGTTGTAATTTTGGGTAGAGCAGACATTTCCATATGTTTTTGTTAGCTGCATGTGTGTCATAACTCCACCAGTCCTACCGATGATATCATTTACGAAGATTATACCTTTTTTTTTTTTTTTTCTAAAAAAAGAATGTTTTTTAAATAAATTAGCATATTTGAGTTTAACCACAATATTTGTTGCAATATTTGTTCTGTCATTTCTGGAGGATTAAATTGAAATTGCAACCAACTTTCTATGGCTTGTTTTAGAAATAGTGATATTTGGGAGATGATTTCCTTTTCAAATACCTGAAAGTGAGAGGTTGTAATCTGAATAAAGGGAAAAAGTCCCTTCTTGAACATTGGGTGAGACAATCGTACTAGTTTGCTAGAGAACCAGTTCGGATTTAAGTATAATTTTTGTATGACTGAAGCTTTTAGTGATAGGTCTAATGCTTTAATATTTAATGATTTCTGTCCTCCTAATTCATATTCATTATATAAATAGGCCCGTTTAATTTTGTCTGGCTTGCCGTTCCAAATAAAATTGAATCTTTTTTTCTCATATCATTTAAAAAACTGTTCGCTAGGCGTAGGCAAGACCATAAGCAAATAGGTAAACTGGGATAATACTAAAGAATTAATCAGGGTGATTTTTCCACAAATTGACAGGTATTTACCTTTCCATGGTAGCAAGATCTTATCTATTATTGCTAACTTTCTATTAACAATCTTTGGAATGAGATCATTTATTTCCTTTGGGATATGTATTCCGAGTATATCCACATCACCATCAGACCATTTTATTGGTAAACTACATGGTAATGTAAAAATTGTATTTTTTAGTGATCCAATACGTAATATAGTACATTTATCAAAATTTGGTTGTAATCCAGAGAGGTTAGAGAATGTATCTAGATCCTCTATGAGGCTGTGGAGGGATTCAAGTTGTGGATTTAAAAGAAAACATGAATCATCAGCGTACAATGACACCTTTGTTTTTAAGCCCTGGATTTCTAATCCCTTGATATTATTGTTGGATCTGATTTTAATAGCTAACATCTCGATGGCAATAATAAATAGATATGCCGATAGTGGACAACCTTGTTTCACTGCTCTTGACAGTTTAAAACTTTCTGAGAAATAGCCATTATTTACTATTTTACACCTAGGGTTACTATACATGATTTTAACCCAATTTATAAGAGATTGTCCAATATTGAAATGCTCCAGGCATTTATATATAAACCCCAGTCATACTTTATCAAATGCATTTTCAAAGTCTGCTATGAATAGCAGGCCTGGTTTCCCAGATTTTTCATAGTGTTCTATTGTTTCCAGTACTTGTCTTATATTATCTCCAATGTATCTTCCTTGTAAAAAACCTGTCTGATTAGAATGAATAATGTCCGACAATACCTTTTGAATTCTATGAGCTATACATTTTGCTAGAATTCTTGCATCACAACACTGAAGTGTAAGGGGCCTCCAATTTTGTAAATGGACTGGATCTTTATATTTTCCACTTGTATCCTGTTTCAGTAATAATGAAATGAGACCTTCTTCTTGAGTGTCTGATAATCTACCATTTACATAGGAGTAGTTAAAACATGCTAATAACGGTCCTCTGAGTATATCAAGAAAGGTTTGGTATACCTCGACTGGTATGCATCCAACCCTGGAGTTTTCCCGGATTTAAAGTATTTAATTGCATCTAGAAGTTCCTCCTCTGTAATTTCACCTTCACATGAGTCTTTCTGTATGGCTGATAATTTTACATTATCAATAGAAGAAAACAAATCTACAATTTGCTTCAGTTAGAGGAGATGGAGGCGACTGAAACGAAAACATATGCTTAAAGTACTTTGTTTCCTCCTTCAAAATATAATTTGGTGAATCATGGGTGACTCTGTCATTTGTAACCAGTTTCAATAAATTATTTTTGGTAGCATTCCTATGTTGAAGATAAAAAAATAATTTGGTGCATTTTTCCCCATAATCCATCCAGTTTGCTTTATTTTTATAATATATTACACTTAAGTTTCTCCATTTCTTTTTGTTTTTCCTCTAATTTATTCTGAGCCTCTGTTACAGTTTTTATTGCTATCTATCTGTTCTGTTAGACTTTCTATTTCCTTTGTTAGTATGGACTCTTTTGAACTAAATTGCTTTTGTTTTCGAGATGAGTACTGAATTGCATGGCCTCTAAAGGCACATTTAAAGGTGTCCCATACAATTAGGGGATTTGCTGTACCTATGTTATGTCGGAAAAAAATCAGTTATAAATTCCTCTGTCCTAGTTAAAAACAAGTTATCATCCAATAGGCTTTGATTAAAGATTAAAACTTTTGGTGCCAACGAGAATGACATAAGAAAGAAGTCAAGACGACTAGCTTGATTGAGTCTCCGCCATGTATATCTCACTAGGTCAGGATATTTAAGCCTCCATATATCTACTAGTTCTAATGTATCCATGACATTCACGATTTCCTTAAGAGCATGAGGGTGATTGTTTGTAGTGTGATTTCCTTTACGGTCCATTGAGCTATTTAAAACAGTATTATAATATCCCACCATAATAATAGAGTCTTTAATTGCTTGCAAGGTTGATAATTTATTATATATATTTTCAAAGAAGTGTGGATCATCATTATTTGGTCCGTAAAGGTTAATGAGCCGTATCTGTTTATGGTCCAATAACATATTTAAAATAATCAATCTACCTTGCGTATCTGTTTGGACAATTTGCACGTTCGGATCAAAATTACTGTTAATTAATATCATCACCCCTTTTGAGTTTCTTTGCCCATGGGAGAAGTATATTCCCCCCCCCCCCCCCCCCCCCATTCCTTTTTCCACGCAACTTCATCTAGAATTGTTGAATGAGTTTCCTGTAAACAATAGATATTATATTCCTTCTCTTTGAGCCATGTAAATATTGTTCTTCTTTTGTCTTACTTTTTAACTCTGCGCTGTTGGTTAAGGTCTCGTAAGTAAGAATTTCACGGTGAAGTCTACACCTGTTGTGTTTGGCGCATGTGACAAATAACATTTGATTTGATGATTTGAAATATTGGTTACAGAGCAGATGTCACGATCGTCGAACACAGTGGACCAATGCGCAGCGTGATAAGTGAACATACTTTTATTTAGATTCACCACACGAACAAAACAATAACGTGACGTCCTTGGTTACAATACAAAACCAACACGGAACAAGATCCCACAAAACACTGTGGAAAACAGGCTGCCTAAGTATGGTTCCCAATCAGAGACAACAAGCAACAGCTGATACTCGTTGCCTCTGATTGAGAACCACCCCGGCCAACACAGAAACACATGAGCTAGATAATCAACCTAGAACACAAAACACATAGAAACAACACACCCTGGCTCAACATAACAGAGTCCCAGAGCCAGGGCGTGACAGCAGAACAAAGGTGGAGAAATAAGTATAGTTAGTTTGAGTTTTATTCTGAAACTATAACCTCACTATATACATGGATGTCTTGCAGTAAATTGCCAAAGCAAATAATACTTTTCAATTTTGCGTGTATGCATTTGGCCTGTATCAAGCTCCCATATTAAACAATATATTAATTCCCAGTTAAACAGTACTTCACAATAATTTACTCAATAAAAAATATTAATTTATACCCAGCATCATACATTCACCTAAATCATCCTTCATAAATCCCTCATTTAGAATTGTACATCATCCTTCATAAATCCCTCATTTAGAATTGTACATCATCCTTCATAAATCCCTCATTTAGAATTGTACATCATCCTTCATAAATCCCTCATTTAGAATTGTACATCATCCTTCATAAATCCCTCATTTAGAGTTGTACTTCATAAGAGTATAATGGTACTTCTTAAGATTTCTGGTACCACTTCATTTTACAGAATCAAATCACATAGAATAAAACAAAACATACTTTTGATCCTAAAATCGAATCTAAAACGCACATATTCATGTATGATTACATCTATAACAGACATGCAGAATAAATATGTAACAACCGTTGCTCAACATGTTTGAGAGACATAACAACACTACAGAGTAAAGATCAAGACATAACAACACTACAGAGTAAATATCAAGACATAACAACACTACAGAGTAAATATCAAGACATAACAACACTACAGAGTAAAGATCAAGACATAACAACACTACAGAGTAAATAAAGATCAACATTGCATTTGGTTTTCACTGCGTTCTCCTCCTCACTTCAGCTTCATAACATTTGCAGAAAATAGCAACAATGCATCTCAAGTTTCTACTCTTCAAATGTAATCTACAGTTATCTTCAAGAGAACACACTTCATTGGATGGTGGCCTGAGGTGGGTGGGTCCAGTATCTGATATGAGTGTCATCATTGGTCAACAGTGGATGGAGGGGGAGAAAGGGGGGAGGAGAGGTAGATGGAGGAGGGATGGAGGAAGGGGTCCTCCTCACAGCATGCTGGTCTTCACCCTCTCAAAGATCTGTCGGACCTTCACCGCCGGGACACAGCCTTCCCTCACGATACTAATCGTACCTGGAGGAGGAGGAAACACAATACTGACTGAGTGATCGTTGACACACACTGAATCATAGCGTGGGACTAGGGTTGCAACGTCCCGGTAACTTTTCCCAGGTTTTCCAGAAATCCTGGTCGGAGGATTCTTTGAAATCCAGGAATCTTTCAACCAGTATTTCTGGAAAACCTGGGAATTTTGAGAAAGTTACCAGAATGTTCCGTCCCCAGGCAGGACAACACAACCTAAGATGTTAGTCATTAGTTATTGTAGTGGGCTTCTGTTCTGTGACATCATACCTTCATCTATCTTGAGGCAGTTCACCACCGTTGAGGCCACGACCTCGTTGGAATCCCCGTCACACAGAACCCCCTGGATCTTATGGCCCAGCCGACTAGGATACAAACATAGTGACAGACAGTGTCAGAGTAGGTTCGGGTTCAGGTTCAGGTTTAGGTTCAGGTTCAGGTTTAGGTTCAGGTTCAGGTTTAGGTTTAGATTGGCCCAGACTACTGGATCACAGACAGATAAAGATCAACACAGATACATCAGTATAAAAATAAAAATAAAAAAAGAACAACAACACACAAAACGATTAAAAATAAATAAATAAATATAACAACAAAAAAAAACATTGTAAAGTGGTTGTCCCACTGGCTATAAGGTGAATGCACCTATTTGTAAGTCGCTCTGGATAAGAGCGTCTGCTAAATGACGTAAATGTAATGTAAATGTATAAATTGATGTTTACACAGCAGGATAGATATGTTCAGATGCTGGTCTTATGGGTTACAGGAAGGAAACCAGTCTGACAGGAAAGGGAAGTGTCATGTTCAGAGAAGGTTCAGGTTCAAGAACTGTATCTAACAGTTGAGGACCATCCTCCTCAGTGAATTTCATAAAAATAAAAATAGTGAAACATTAACTAAGTTAATCTTTTTAGATAAAACTATATTACATATATTCACCTCACCAAATCATTGATTAAAACACTCTGTTTGGCAATGAAAGTCTACAGTAGCCTCAACAGTACTCTCTGGGGTAGCACCATGGTGTAGCCGGAGGACAGCTCGTTATCGTCCTCCTCTGGTTACATTGACTTCAATACAAAACCTAGGAGGCTCATGGTTCTCACCCCCTTCCGTAAACTTACACAGTAATTATTACAACTTCCAGAGGATGTCCTCCAACCTATCAGAGCTTTTGCAGCATGAACTGACATGTTGTCCACCCAATCAAAGGATCAGAGAATGAATCTAGTACTGAAAGCATAAGCTACAGCTAGCTAGCACTGCAGTGCATAACATGTGGTGAGTAGTCGACTCAAAGAGAGAGAAAGACAAGAGTTGAACAGTTTTTAACAAATTAATTTCTTACAAAATAAAGGAGAAGGAAGACATGGAGCGAGAGAGCTAGCTATATTTAATAACTTTCACATAAAGATGCACTATGTATAATCACTCCGCAAATTCCTTCTTGCTAAAACTCGAATAGTTAGCCTAGTTTCAGTTTGTGACAAAACAAGCAAGTATAGTGAAGAGAATCATTGTACCATCTAAACTGCTGTGAAATATCTTGTCCATAACCAAAAATATTGTATTTTCAGCTGTTTGAAGCTGGTGGACAAAACCGAAAGGAAAAGAAGCAGAAACGAAACATGAGAACCGGAAGCATAGAAATAGTAGAACATAGAACAGATCTACCGCTTCTTAGACTTGCTTTCAATGATAATGACAGATCTATAACTCACATTTCTGTTCATATTGCAGCTAGCTAGCGAATGCAGAAAGGGATGCTTTTGGTTTGATTGATTTATTGCCACCGGGGCCCACCGGTGGAACTGCTAAACTGCTTGCTGTACACTGTACTGCATGATCGTTGCAGGTTTTCTAACACGTTAGTTCTAGTAGCTATGTTGATTGACTATGACGTTAGCTAATAGTGGTGACAACGATGTAGGCTGTGTGTAGCGGTTAGCGGTTATGGTATGAAAGTTTGGCTTGGAAAGGTTTTTTCACCTGGTCACAGAATAGCGTGTATGAGCGAGAATAGATTTTTACAATGAGCAAAGAGATCATGCTGTTTGTATGTGGCTGCTATGAAAGTGAACTATGTTTGCGTGGGATCTGGGGTGTATTCATTCCTCCGATTCTGTTAAAACGTTTCTTAAACAAAGCAAATGGAACAAAACGGAGATAAGCAGAACTGGATTTTCCAACAGAAACTCTTGTTTGCAACTGTTGGACGAATGATTACACCCTATATCAGCTAGATGCAGGTAAGAGTGTGCAAGGCGGTATTGAATGTGTCGCTGTCTGTCACCTTGATCACTCGACCTGTGCACCTACGTTGTAAGCTTTCATTCATAGGCTAGGTTGTAGCAACCTCATGATGGGTACAGGGAACATGTTAGTATTATGTAGTAGCCTAAACCTATCGCTGTTACATTGAGCTGGGTGAATGGAATATGAATGAGAGTCATCCAATATGCTGTAATAGAAATAAGGCCCTGCTCTTAACAAAATAATCGTCCTCCCTAATCTTAAAAGGCACCGACCACCACTGGAATGGAATCATCATGACCCTGTAGCCAGCAGGACACTAGACAGAGGACTGATTAACACAGATACATTAGTAAAACTGGAACTTTATGCTGCAGGCATTGATATGAAACCAGTCTGACAGGAAAGATCAGACCAGTCTACATTACAACCCTCTCTCCTCCTGGATGGAAAAATACTGAAATACTATCAGCATCACTATCAGCATCACTATCAGCATCACTATCAGCATCACTATCAGCATCACTATCAGCATCACTATCAGATGAAGGCAGCATAGCACACCAACAGGCTTAAGCACTTAAGTACAGGTGGGTACAGGTGGGTACAGGTGGGTACAGGTGGGTACAGGTGAGTACAGGTGGGTACAGGTGGGTACAGGTGGGTACAGGTGGGTACAGGTGAGTACAGGTGAGTACAGGTGGGTACAGGTGGGTACAGGTGGGTACAGGTGGGTACAGGTGGGTGTTATGATAGACCGTTACCTGATGACCATGTCGTGGTGCGTGCTGTCGGGTTCCCCACTGGGATTGGCTGAGGTGATGGCAAGCGGTCCGGTGATGTTACACAGGTGTCCGGTGACGGTGTGGTCAGGGACTCGGATCATGATGCTGTCCTTGGTCCCCACGCGGTCGTAGGCTGCACCCACACCTGGACAACACAGGTAAACAAATAGATCAACACAGGTAAACAAATAGATCATCATCAAATCAACGCACACAATAGAGAACGAAGAAACCAAATAAGACGTTGTTTTCATCAAACCATTTGTGAGAGTATCCCGACCCCTAACACTAACCCTAACCCAACGTAACCCAATGCAGTTGCAGTTGCAGCCACCACCCTTCCTCTTACCCAGTATCCCGACCCCTAACACTAACCCTAACCCAATGTAACCCAATGCAGTATCCCGACCCCTAACACTAACCCTAACCCAATGTAACCCAATGCAGTATCCCGACCCCTAACACTAACCCTAACCCAATGTAACCCAATGCAGTTGCAGTTGCAGCCACCACCTCTTACCCAGTCTGAGCAGCCAGTCCCCCTTGCTGACGATGCAGCTGATCCCTCCAGGGTAGACGTTCCTCATGAACTCCCAGAGTAGAGAGCTGAAGGGGGGCTTGGCTGCCACCAGCTGCTCCACACTGGAGATACAGATACAGATGGGCTTCTCTGCTGGGCGGTCCTTGATGTTGTAGATGCTCTCGATGGCCTGAGGGTTCTTGCAGGATGCGGCCAGGGCGTAGACGGTATCAGTGGGGATTCCACAGACCCCCCCGTCGTCCAGCAGTCTGGAGATCTCCAGGAGACCACTGGTCAGTCTGGAGTCTGCCACGGGACAGGGCAGGGCAGGGGAGGACTTCTGCTGCTGCTGCTTCACACTCTGAGACACAACAACACAGGGAGAGAGACAAGATGTGGAACAGGATAGAAAAGGAAGGAACTGGATCGGAGAACAGTAGAATGAAATGGAATGAAACCCCATTAAACCGCTCCATTCTATTTGTCAGCTCATCCAATGGAACGGAAGAGAGTGGAACAGTGTCTTGTTCTCACCTTAACCAGTGGAGGCCCCAGGGGCAGCACACTCTGAGAGAAGGTACAGTTGACCAGTGATGCCAGGGTCCCGTATAGACAGATGACTGAGAACACAGCTAGCATGGCAACTACAAGAACAACGCCAGAAACGTGTTAGAACAGTGACACAACTGACGTCTAGGTAGCAGATTAATGTGTACATTTATACAGTTATTGTCTGAGCAGCAAACATATTGATATACGGTCACTATGGATACCAAATAACATTGGCTGAATCACAAACCCAACCACTTCGACCACTTCGATCACGCGATAAAGGGCAGATGGCCAAGTGTTGGGTTTTTGGACTCAGCCATACTGTGTATCACAGGTGGCTGGTGGCACCTTCATTGGGGAGGACGGGCTCGTTCTATTGACTGGAGCGGAATCAGTGGAATGGTATCACACATGACTTCCAGGTGTTTGATGCCATTCCATCTGCTCCGTTCCGGTCATTATGATGAGCCGTCCTCCCCTCAGAGCCTGGTCCTGTCAGTGTAGGGTGGTGAAAAGCAGGTTCCTTACTCTCCAGCTGGTAGGGGAGGTGTTGGAGGGTGGACAGGAGGAAACACACCAGGACTGCCTCCATGACCACGGTCAGAGACAAGAGGACCAGGTTACCATACGCAGCTGGGGGGGACATGGAGAGGGTTAGGAACAGAGGTTACCATACGCAGCTGGGGGGGACATGGAGAGGGTTAGGAACAGAGGTTACCATACGCAGCTGGGGGGGGACATGGAGAGGGTTAGGAACAGAGGTTACCATACGCAGCTGGGGGGGACATGGAGAGGGTTAGGAACAGAGGTTACCATACGCAGCTGGGGGGGGGGGGCGTGGAGAGGGTTAGGAACAGAGGTTACCATACGCAGCTGGGGGGGACATGGAGAGGGTTAGGAACAGAGGTTACCATACGCAGCTGGGGGGGACATGGAGAGGGTTAGGAACAGAGGTTACCATACGCAGCTGGGGGGGACATGGAGAGGGTTAGGAACAGAGGTTACCATACGCAGCTGGGGGGGACATGGAGAGGGTTAGCAACAAATCTCACTCTCTCTCTCTCTCTCTCTCTCTCTCTCTCTCTCTCTCTCTCTCTCTCTCTCTTTCAGCAGGAGAAGAGGTAGATATTGGTGACTTTATGTAAAGACTGACCGATGAGCATGAGGAAAGCGTTGATGACCAGGAAAGCGATGGCTCCAGCTGTGAACCCATAGGATCCTACTGGAGAGATCTGCAGCATGGGGCCTGAGAAAAGAACACAGAGATGTTTTACTGAAACAGGCAGCAGAGCATGGAGAAAACAGCAATAACATGAACAAATGTTTCCTTATGTGCCAACAATGCAGAGAAAAATCAAATATAGAAATAATAGAAAAGTAATAATAACAGTAATAATAACAGTAATAATAACAGTAATAATTTCAGTAATAATAACAGTAATAATAACAGTAATAATAACAGTAATAATAAATCCATAATGAGTAACGATAACTTGGCTATATACACGGGGTACCAGTACTGAGTCCATGATAACTTGGCTGTATACACGGGGTACCAGTACTGAGTCCATAATAACTTGGCTGTATACACGGGGTACCAGTACTGAGTCCATGATAACTTGGCTGTATACACGGGGTACCAGTACTGAGTCCATAATAACTTGGCTGTATACACGGGGTACCAGTACTGAGTCCATGATAACTTGGCTGTATACACGGGGTACCAGTACTGAGTCCATGATAACTTGGCTGTATACACGGGGTACCAGTACTGAGTCTATGTGCAGGGGAACGAGGTCATTGAGGTAGATATGTCCATATAACTGGGAATAAAGGGACAGATAATAAACAGTAGCAGCAGCGTATGGGATGAGTCAAAATAGTTAGTGTAAAAAGAGTCAATGCAGATAGTCTGGGTAGCTATTTGGTTAACTATTTAACTAACTATTTAGCAGTCTTATGGCTTGGGGGTAGAAGCTGTTCAGGGTCCAGTTGGTTCCAGACTTGGTGTATCGGTACCGCTTGCCGTGCGGTAGCAGAGAGAACAGTCTATGAGTTGCTGGAATCAGATTTTTTTTGGTTTTTATGACTTCAGCGAAAACTTAAAGACACCTGCAGTTAGGAATTGGTTAGGGTTAGCATTAAGTCATCCACATACCTGTGAAGCGGAACCACGTCCAGGTGGCCCAGACAGCCAGGTAGAAGGATGGGATGACAGAGCCAAACCTCCGTCCTCCTCTGACCTGCAGCCTGCTGACGAACCCCTGGACCACCGCTCCAGACACCAGAACCCAGGGAACACTCAACCGCAGGAAGGACACGCTCTGACTGGATGAGGCCGCGTGGAGCGCCGAGAGAGCAGCCACGCCATTGGTCAGGTAGAACAGAGCGTCAGGGATCTGACTGGTCGGGGATGATGATGATGATGATGATGACGGCGGGGAGGAACAGCAGGACAGGATGGAGCGGAGACGGTCGGAGGAGACGGGCTGAGGACCCACCGGGATCAGACTCTTCTCAGCGATGGTGTTGATGAGGCGGCAAAACGTCCCATAGAGCGAGGCAGAGGCGAACAGGGAACAAGACACCCCAAAGAACACATAGTACCCCTGAAGGGGGATCTGGGGGACCGTGGAGACGGACAGCAGCAGGAACAGAGCATTATGGGTAACCTCCAGGGCGTCATTACTCAGACTGACCACTAGGAGGAGGAGCGCCACCGCCACGAAGAACCAATCACCAACCATCGCCTGTCTCCCAGTAGCCACCTCTCCGTCTGGCTCCGACACGATCACAGCCGACATCACAAACTCCTCCCACGCCTTGGTGAGCCAGTAGGTGGCGTGCAGGCCGGCCTTGGTGGCCAGGTAGCCATCTTGGCGCAGGTGAGCATAGTATGAAGAGAGGAGTTGAGCAGCAGAGATGATGGAGACCCACACAGCCCCCAGGGAGAAGGACTTGACGTAGCCGAAGCTGTAGAACAACAGGATGAAGGGAGACACTGTGTCACAGAAGAAGAAGAGTGCCTGGGGTTCAGCGTACTTGGTGTTCTTCTTCTTCTCCTGTCCCAGGCTCTGGGCGCCGGCCGCAGGGCTGTTGGTCCCCAGCAGGAGCACGTTGAACAGGGGCGTGCCGAACCCCTTGAGGACATAGCGCTGCGCCAGGCCTTTCACCAAGAGGGCGGCACTGCCGTACACGGCGAAGAGGAGGATGAGGAGTTCTAGAACGCCAGAGACGACCAGCGGCCAGGCCGAGGACACGCCAACCGCCACAGCCTCAAACAGCAGGGTCAGCGTGATGGCGCCGAACACGAAGGGCATGATGATGTTGACCGTGGCAGAGCAGAAGGCCAATAGGAAGGATAGAAGGATGTAGGGGACCAATCCCGCGATGGCGGACTGGGGGATGGGCAGGAGAGACAGCCAATCAGGGCTCTGCGAGGTGCTGTTCCAGACTTCCGCCGACAGGGATAGGTTGGTAATGAGGGTAGTGGGCAGGGTCATGTTACTCATCAGGTCATGTGACAGGGTCAGGTTAGTTGTTTTTGGTTGGGAGGCGCCCAGGAAGATGCGTGTGGCGCCATAGCTGCCCCAGAGCGCTGCGTAGCCAATGAAGGCGGTGCCGCTCAGGTGGTCGTATTTACGGAACGACAGGAGGCCGGCAATCAGCTGACACACTCCACCTATCAGAATGAGATGAACACCTGCAAACACAACACAGTTAGCGATGTTGAACAACCACCTGAAACACACAACAGCAAGAACAGGGAATAGAGTAGGGTTAGTCATTGTGAAAGTGATTTGTGATAGTGATCATGATGGATGGATTGATTAGCATACCTGCCAGAATGTTCTCCACCCCCTCGGCAGTTACTCCGGTTCTAGCAGTGTTGAAGTTCTGCAGTAGAACCAGGAACGCACTGATCCCATTGGCCAACATGCCCAACACCCCTGGCTCCCCATAGAAACTGGCGGGAAAGCCATCCAAGGTTGCCATGGTGTCTGTGGTTCAGCTACAGCTGTAAAACAACAGAGAAGATCATAATATCATATAAACACGAGGAAGACTGCAAAAACAAATGTTATGTTGACTTGGATAGATGACACAGACAGATCCTCCTCTCTCAGACAGACAGACAGACATAGAGAGAGAGAGAGGGAGAGAGGGAGAGAGAGAGAGAGAGAGAGAGAGAGAGAGAGAGAGAGAGAGGGGGGGGGGGAGAGAGAGAGAGAGAGAGAGAGAGAGAGAGGGGGGGGGGGAGAGAGAGAGGGAGAGAGAGAGAGAGAGAGAGAGAGAAAGAGAGAGAGAGAGAGAGAGAGAGAGAGAGAGAGAGAGAGAGAGAGAGAGAGAGAGAGAGAGAGGGGGGGGGGGGAGAGAGAGGGAGGAGAGAGAGAGAGAGAGAGAGAGAGAGAGAGAGAGAGAGAGAGAGAGAGAGAGAGAGAGAGAGAGAGAGGGAGAGAGAAAAACAGGCAGCATTGGAGCTTGCTGTCTACAAAGGGTTCTGGGCCGTATCCACATAGCATCTCAGAGTTGGAGTGCTGATCTATGATCCGTCCATAATCTAGTTCATTATGATCTAAAAGGCTAAACTGATC